>NC_042616.1:612442573-612707212 GCF_901001135.1 Rhinatrema bivittatum
CTCTGAATCCCCCTCCAATTTTAACTCCCCCCTCTCCCCCCCCTTGCCTCCCCCCTCCTCCCCTAAAGCTGCTCAAACTTACTCTACCCATGTCCTTTGTTTTGTATAGTATACTTTTGTATAGTATAAATGTATCCCATGCCCCTGTGTTAATTACATCCCTTCCCCCTCTCCTTTTTCCCTACATCCTTTTAATATTTATTAATCTGTCATAACAATGTATGATCTTACATCCACTGTATAAATATTTTTCTGTTTGATCTCCCCTATTATTCAGTCTTTGGACAGCAATATTCTACAGGAACTGCCCTCCTCTTGAAGACCTGCGCCTGGTCTGACTGACTCACCTGGGACCAAGCTATTATTCCTACCTATTGAGCCCTGCCCACAGAGTTCTCTCTCTCTCACCAGGGGAATTAAAGGGGACCAGGCACCTATCACATGGTAGGAGCACTGGATGGCCCGCGCCATTGTTTAAGATGGTGTCGGCCCGTGCCATTTTTTAAGATGGCGTCGGCCGTCCATTGCTCCTACCATGTGACAGGGGCCGGCCAATTCTACTGATAGCCCCTGTCACATGGTAAGGGCAAAGGGCCGCCGACACCATTTTGTTTATTGGCAGCCGACGGCCCAAGAGTGGAAGGTCTTTCCCGGGATCCCCGCTGGACCACCAGGTACTTTAGGAAAGTTTTGGGGAGGTTGGGAGGGTGGGGGATTCTAAATAATTAGATTTAAAGGGTCAGGGTGGTTTGCTTTTTTTCGGCTTGGGACAGCTGAAAACAAAAACTGTCCGGACCACGGGAAACGGAATTTCCTGTCGGTCAACGATCCCGAAACCGGAACTGATTCCGGCACCTGATTCACATCTCTAGCCATTTCTATGTTACTTTGTTACTATGTTATGTTTCTCCCACATCACAGGGTAACCCTAGAATGCCCTAGGGATGTGTAGAGGGATGCCATACGTTGCATTCGTGATTCGGATTCGTCGGGCAGCAGATATGTTTCATTCGGCCGTTTGGTGCCCTGATGCATTAATACGGCGATTTCTATTCGTGTCCCAGCTAAAATTAAAATTAACTACAACCCTCCACCCTCCTGACCCCACAAGACTTACCAAAACTCCCTGGTGGTCCAGCGGGGAGTCCGGGAACCATCCCCTGCACTCTCCCACCCTCAGTGCCGGTTTCATCATGGCGCCGATAGCCTTTGTCACAGGAGCTACCGGTGCCATTGGTCAGCCCCTGTCACATGGTCATCGGCACCATCTTGTGCTCCTACCATGTGACAGGGGCTGACCAATGGCACCGGTAGCCCCTGTGACATAGTATGGGCAAAGGCTATTGGTGCCATTTTGAGTACTGGCATCGGACGGCCGGAGTGCAGGAGGTCGCTCCGGGACCCCCGTTGGACCCCCAAGGACTTTTGGCCAGCTTGGGGGGGGCCTCCTGACCCCCACAAGACTTGCCAAAAGTCCAGCAGGGTCCGGGAGCGACCTCCTGCAGGTCGGCAGTCCGATGCCAGTACTCAAAATAACGCCGATCGCCTTTGCCCTCACTATGTCACAGGTACCGACGGTTGGCCCATGTGACATAGTGAGGGCAAAGGCGATCTGCTGCCAGTATTCAAAATGGTGCCGATCGCCTTTGCCCTCACTATGCCACAGGGGCTGACCGCCGGTACCTGTGACATAGTGAGGGCAAAGGTGATCGGCGCCATTTTGAGTACTGGCATCGGCGGCCAGCATGCAGGAGGTCACTCCCGGACCCCCGCTGGACTTTTGGCTAGTCTTGTGGGGGTCAGGAGGCCCCCCCAAGCTGGCCAAAAGTTCCTGAGGGTCCAACGGGGGTCCCGGAGCGACCTCCTGCACTCCGGCCGGCCGATGCCAGTAATCAAAATGGTGCCGACAGCCTTTGCTCATACAATGTCACAGGGGCTACCGGTGCCATTGGTCAGCCCCTGTCACATGGTAGGAGCACAAGCTGGCGCCGATGGTCATGTGACAGGGGCTGACCAATGGCACCGGTAGCCCCTGTGACAAAGGCTATCGGCGCCATGATGAAACCGGCACCGAGGGTATGAGTGTAGGGGATGGCTCCTGGACGCCCCGCTGGACCACCAGGGAGTTTTGGTAAGGCTTGGGGGGGGGGGGGGTTCAGGAGAGTGGGGGGTTTGTTTAAATTTTTATTTAGGTGGCCAAATAATTCGGTGAAGATTCGTGTATTCGTGGGGAATCGTGATACGTTTCGCTTCCCCACGAATACTACGAATAGTGCAATATACGTTGCGGATCGCCAATACGGCGAAAACAAATGCACACCCCTAGACTGCCCTACCAGCACCCAATGTACTGCTGCATCCCTAGGTCTTTAAATACATTTCTTGCTGGCTCCAGGTTCACATTCTAACCCAGGAGAACCTCTTGGACTGGCTATGGAGCTTCCAGCAGTGATTCTTCTGGCATCCTCTCAGCACTCTCTGGCCAATCACCCATGCTAGTCACTGGCTCCTCCACAACTTCACTTGCTGAGGTCTCTGTAGTGCCCTTCTGGGCTTTCAATGATTTTTTCCTATGGGTTATCCTCTGTAACCTTACTCGCTGTGATCTCCACAGTGCCTCTCACTTGCCACTTCATCTCCTCTCTTGCTTGCCTTTTCATGCCCCTCTTTCTCTGGGCTTCTCACTAAAGCTATTTCTTGACTTCTGGTAGTGTTTTGGCACCTTACAAGTTCTTCATCCAGACCTCCTGTAGTGCCTACTTCCAATTTCTCAATATTGCCCCCTCATGGGCAGTCTGTGTTATCATTACCAAGGTTCTCTGTGACCCCTCTATGACAATTCTTCACTGCCCCCTTTTCTGGGATTCTCACATGAGAAAAGATGAGCTTTGTTTTTTCATACTGGGTCAGATTTTGGTTCGGGCGCTTCGTTGAAAATTTTGTTTTTCCGCGGATCACTTTTGTCGACACGGATCAGGAAAAACAAGTCGAAAAACAAATCGAAAAAAAAACAAATCAAATCAGAAAAAAACCACCCCAACCCTTCAATTTTACTTTCTTACAACCCCCCACCATCCCGATCCCTCCCAAGACTTACTAAAAGCCCTGGTGGTCCAGCGGGGTCTCGCGTGTGATGTCTCCCTCTTGGGCCATCGGGCCTACCACGAATCAAAATGGTGCTGGTGCCCTTTGCCCTTACGATGTCACCAGGGCTACCAGTGCCATTGGTTGATCCCTGTCGCATGGTAGGAGCAATGGACTGCCGGCACCATCTTGTGCTCCTACCATGTGACACGGGCCAAGCAATGGCACTGGTAGCCCCTGTGACATAATAAGGGCAAAGGCTATCGGTGCCATTTTGAATACTGGCAGCCGACGGCCTGAGTGCAAGAGATCGCTCCAGGACCCCCGCTGGACCATCAGGGACTTTTGGTAAGTCTTGGGGGGGGGGGGTCAGTCGGCTGCCAGTATTCAAAATGGCGATGATAGCCTTTGCCGTTACTATGTCACAGGGGCTACCGATGTCATTGGTCGGCCCCTGTCACATGGTAGGAGCACAAGATGGTGCCGGCCGTCCATTGCTCCTACCATATGACAGGGGCCAACCAATGGCACCGGTAGCCCTTGTGACATCGTAAGGGCAAAGGGCACCGTTTGTGATAAACGAATGCACATCTCTATAAAGGAGCTGTTTCTAAACTCCCAGTTGTGTTTGGGCACCCTAACGGGTCTTTCTCAGGACCACCAATAGTGCCAATCAAAAACTGTTACCACAACTTAGTTGGCTTGCCGAACCCCTCTGCCAGCCACTCATCCAGTTTCTCCATGGGTTGTTGGTAATCCTTGTCTAGGCTTTCACTCTTTTGCCTGGCCTGGGCTTTTGGGAGCAAGTTCCCTTGCTCCATTACCCTGGCTGGCCTTTCTAGCTGCTAAACCTCGAGCTTCATGTCCTCCTTCTGACCTGGTTCTTGGGTCTGGGGAAATCCCACTACACAGAAATACACGCTGTTCTTTCCTTCCAGCCCTCTGGCTGCTTTTCCAGGACTCTACCCTGCTCAACACAACCTTGCTGCACCACTGTTCCTTCCTCTTTTCTTTTTCAAGGCAAAAAGTAATGTAAAAAAAAAAAGCCTGCATAACCAGCACTAACTTAATCACTTTAAGTCCCCCCTCTACCAAAATCAGAGCTTATCTCTTTAACTGGTTTAAAGTTACGACTCTTTGGCTGTCCCCACAACCAGCTCCATTCACAGTTTACTCTATATCTGAAACTTTAAAACTTTGTCTTTTATTTTTTTTTCTTCAGTGAAGTTTGTGAGCCATACCCTTTCATAAACCACCATGTTCTGTGTACCCCTGCACTCTGTACTTTGTTTTAGAGCCACAGGTACCCTGTGTTCTGTACTTAAGTTAGAATCACAGGTCTTCTTCACAATTCTCTGTACTCAGAACAGACACTTGGTTTTCTCTTCTGCAAACATTTGGCCTTCAAACTATTTTTGACTGGCCACATACACACCAAACTTCCTTTGGAGGCTGTGTTTTTTTTTGTTTTTTTTTTTTTGGGGGGGGGGGTTTCTGTGCAAAGCTTAGAAAAATCCTATGCATGACACCATATGTTGAAATGAGCCATGCTTCCCTAACACAAATTTGGACTGATTCCAGCTTTTCTTAAAACACTTTATCTTTATATGCTACTTTAGCACATACACATTAGTGGACTATCTTTGCCTTCAGAAGTGTGTACTCCAATTACTCACAGTTAATACCACTTCCCTCAGTACTCATACAGTTTTGTTACAGCTCAGTGTTTGGACAGCAATATTCTACAGGAACTGCCTTTCTCCTGGAGACCTGAGCCTGGTCTGAGAAACCCACCTGGGTCCCAGCTCTTATTCCTCCCCTGTTGGGCCCTGTCTACAAAGCTCTCTCTCTCTCTCACCAGAGGAATTAAAGGGGATCAGGCTAGATTGCCCTGGTGTAAGCAGGAACATAGGGGCACTGTCTCACAGACACTAAAATAAATTAACTGCTGTCCTAGCCTTTTTAAAAATCAAGGCACACACACATTAAAAATTAATTTACCCATAAGTTTTCTCTTCCCAAACTTTTAATTCTCAGTATTATCCAACAAGCAATATATTTACTGATCTTCTTCAGCCATCAGCAAAATCTTCTTCTCCACTCAATATTTCCTCAGAATTGAGGGTTACTGAGTTCTTTCCCTGCAATATCTCTTGTACTTCAAAGGCATATGATTACAAACAAACTCTTTGATGATACATACTTCAATTAGTTGGCCAGAGTTGCTGTTGTTTAGGTTTAACAACTTGACAACAACTCAAATCAATTACACTTCTCTAACACTTTTCAAATCAATTTACTTACCTTTTACTAGCTTTTATTTTGTAATCAATGCATACATACTAACTAAAATAAATTACTCACCTTTTCTAAGCTTTTTTAAAATCAAGGCACACACACACAAACTGAAAGAAATGTGATGTGATACAATACATGTAGTATTATTTTGACACCATTCTGGGGACTCAATTTTGATTAGGCTTTCTAAGAAATGATGGCAGGCAAGATTCTCATAGGGTAGGGAACTCAAGACATCAGTGTTTGACTAATTAAAATGATGAACAATTCTACAATTCCAAAGCTGTCACCTGCCCCTTTTAGACCATAGTTGGTTACAAGTTTCAGTAAGTTCTACACCCAGCAAAGGGGAGGTTAAACAGCATCAGACAGCTATTTCAAACATACCTCTTCAAGATGCTCATCCCCCCACCCTGCACTGAAATGCCCGAAGTTCATCCCCCCCACCCTGCACTGAAATGCCCGAAGCAGGATCCATGGGCAGGGAACAAGTGAGTTTTCAGCAATATTGTTTTCCCCCACTCTGGTCTGATAGCAGAGTATGTAATTATGGCTATCCAGTTACCCTCCCAAAAGGATATCTACCTCATTCCTACTCAGATTCTGTGAAGGCTTTTATATTTCCTGAAAGTAACCAGGGTGCCCAACTGAAATAGGTAATGCACTTTTTATACCCTGCACAATCTATTTGTGCTTGGCAGGGTGCCCTTTTGTTCACTGGGACAATTTCACAGTTTTGCTTGTTATATACTCTCCCCATGCTATGCTTTTGCTACTGCGCAGCCTCCCCTCCATCATGGGTCCTCAGCAGGCCCTGTTGACCACTTTACTGATTTCCTGATGCCTCAGCTCGAGGCCTACTTAATCCAACCTGTCCAGTCCCTCAGTGCCTCTTCATTGAGTCACCTTGGCTCCTTGACCTGGCCACCTCTTTCTTGCTATTCTACATTGCCTTGCTGCCTACTCAGGATTCCTATCTTTTCTTGTGGCCTACTCAGGCCTCATGCCTTGCCTTGTGGCCTCTTGCTTTGCTCTGTGCTATTCCATGCCTTCTGGCTTTGATCCGTGGCCTCTCAGGCCTCTCTGTCAAGCTCTATACTTTCCTGGGCTTTTTTGTCTTTCCTTGCAGCCTCAGGCCTACTAGAATTATCCTGCCCAGTCTTGTGCCCTTTTGGGCTTTCTTGTTTCCTGTTGTCTATCTAGTCCTTTCCTTGTGTAGTCCTTGTTCAGTTCTATCCTTTTCTGCTCCTTGCCCTGCCCAGTCTAGTTCAGTCCATTGTCTATTTTCCAGGCCCTGCCTTTGTCCTTGGTTCTAGCTTCCAGCCCTTTCCTATATCCAGCCCCTAGCCAGTATCTATACCCAGCTCCCAGCCAGTACCTATATCGACTTCCAGCCAGTACCTGTATTCAACTCCCTGCCAGTGCCTTGTCTCTAGGTCTCCACTACAGCTTTGTCTCCAGCTTCCAGACAGATCTGAAACACTCTGATGTTTGCCAGAAGGAAAGTCCTACTGGCCACAAATCCCAAGGGCTCAACCTCTGGGGGAGGGGGCTGGTATAGCAAAAGATCAAACTCCACTCTTGCCTTGCAGTCCTGTATCACTTTTGAGGGATTTATTCCTGATTCCAGCCTGCCAGGCCATGGCAGATAAGATCTGTTCATGCAGGCCTTATGGAGAGAAGCAATATAATCTGATAGGACTCAGCCATTTAGAATGGGGGTGTCCACCCCTCGCCGATCATGTTTCTCATATGTGGGGGAGGGTTAACAGGGGTGCCCCCTATTATATGGTATTCGAGCCTAGTTCTGGGGGGAAGATAGAGTAGTGAAGGTGCCTGAGGCTTCACTTGAGAAAGGCACAACTAGGATCATAGCCTTAGGCCAAATAAGCTCAAAATCAAGAAGTGCAATAGTGAATGGGCATATTGGATAGGGCCCAAAAAAAACACTCGAAGGTTCATACTCCACAGATGAAGAGAAGGGTGTGGCAGTCTTGCTTTGCATAGCATACTCCCTGTTGTAGCTATCATCCTTCAGGACATTCGTGTAAAGAAGGTACAGCTAATCAGAGACATGCCTTAGAAGACTGCTGAGTGGCAGTCATATAGGGGGGCCTGATGGATCCTCCCAAGGGAGCCAAGGTATAGCCAGTAGGCAGGTATAAAATCGAAAGTATGTATGTAATAGTTTCCCCACCACAACTCTGTCCCCCACTTCTCAGAACAACTCTTTTTAGTATGCATAAAAGTACATATGAAATTGCTTCAGTACATACTTTTATGTTCACAATCCCCTAGACAACTTTCAAAAGCCCATTTAAGTGCATAAATCTGTATTTTATGTGCATATATACTTTTGAAAATCAGGCCTTATATGTTTAATATCAATCATAATCAACTGATTCTGTTATTAATGTTTTAGTGCTCCAGAAAGTTAACATTAATGTCCAATAACATACAGGAAAGTAGAAGTAAGTACAGAAAACAAAGAAGAATTGTGTCTTCTTCCATTCGTTCTGGCAGATATCTAAATTTCATTGTCTGTGGTGCAGTCTGGCCTCAATTTAATTTCTTCAATTTGCAGAAAATAGGATTGCCATAATAAATTTTGAAGCTGTACAATAAAGCTTGTTAGATCATCCAGCCTTACAAATAAATGGGTTCTAGTATTGCAAACAGAACGAAAATTAAAATAAATGTAGGAAAAGGCTCAATTAAAGTAACATTAATGATTAACTATAAATTTGAAAAAGCATTGACATCCTAAGTTAAGACTGCCATGATTACATACTTATCTTACCCCAATCAGTGTAAGGGTTGCAGCATATATGCTACTTTATCAGTACAGTGAGCAAATCCTGTAAAAGTGTAACCCATATGTCGCAGGGGTTCTTTCTATATGAATTTATCCTGCTTCCATCCAGCAATACAGCATCTGTGGGACAAAACAAACAACAACCCACTAGAACCATCACAGTAAGAACAATCTCAGACAGCTGGAAATAACATATGCAGGCAATAATAAAATAGAGGTATAGAGAACAGGTGTCATCAGCAAGCCAGAACAAATATTTGACCTCCTACAAAGATGTGGAAGTAACCCAGACCTTTCAATCTTTCATCCATAATCTATTAATATTAGAAAATCATTGTTCATAAAGTTTAATGATGCAAATTAAAAAATCACAAATGGTCTAATCACATATTTAGACAATTCAAAATATAACACAGTGTTTCCCCACAGTTCAAAACAGGTTTCCTCAAAAACCACATAAATAAGAACAATTTGTGGACAAGTTAAAGAAATTCAAATAAAGTTGTTTCCTTTTGATGGAGGGGGTTCTAGCTTGAGGAGGTGAGTCCTAGTGCAGCTTCATGCTGCAATGAGATGGCCTTCAGCTACCATGGGAGGGCTGTCCCTGCCTCCCACATCTTTCAATGTTCCAGGAGAAAGGTCAGAGCAGGAGACTCTGCTGTTCCTGTTGGTCTTCCCTGCCATAGCAGAGCAAGAAATTGGCTCAGCAGTCAAGGAAAAATGCCCTTGCTTTCCATGGATCTCTTACTCAGGAGGGGTTCAGAAGCATTGTCCTGCCATTGCTGCTGTGGCTTATTCCAATAATTTATTTATTTATTTATTTATTTATTTATTTATTTAACATTTTTTATATACCAACAGCAGTTTGCACATCGTATCGGTGTACATTTAACTCAGAACAAATAGGCGATGCCTTTACATGGAAAAGAAACTAAAAAATAAACAGTAAAGATGAACTCTTGCCACTAAGGTTAGGCTGCGGTCAGGTCAAAGGCCTGGAGCTGTCCCAGTGGTGATGAGATCATCATCATGTGACCCCCTTAAAGGGATCAGCCTACAAAGGCACCACAGGGAAAGGAAAAATTGAAATAGAAAAGGACATAGTAGAAAAAAATTTAAGAAACAAAGAAAATAAATAAAAAATAAACAAAAAGGAAATCACGTGATGCATTGAGCCTAGTGGGATGCGTTCACTAGAGCTTCGAGTGCCACCCCTCTAAATCTGTGGAATTATTAACTTTATTGCTGTTAACATTCGCCACTGACATATTCTACTAATTTCTCAGAGGCTCCGACTGAGTTTTGAGTGATTGGCAATAAGCAATTCATAATGGATGGTATGACTACAAAACTAGCATGTAAAGAGAAGGACAAAGGAAAAACGGTGGACTCCAAGATGGCTGACCAATGGGACTCTCTTGTGGGTGCTCCTCCCGATGAGATGACAATCACTCAGCTCATAACAGCTGTTGTAGCTACCCTTGAACATACATTTGAAGGTATATCAAATCACTTTATGGAGCTTAAAGATTCCATCCAAGACATAGGCAATAAGTAGAGATTACAGAGGGCCACATCTCTGTTGTAGAGGACAATACCCTAGTGCTTAGCTCTTGAGCAACCCAGTTGGAAAAAAAGCTAAAGGCCATGGAAGAGAAGGTGGATTATCTAGAGAATAGATCATGGCACAGTAACCTTAGATATCTGGGCTTCACACAAGAAATCTCAGAGGGATACTTGATTCCAACACTTGAACAGTGAGTTCAATTTGCCAGTGCTAGACAGTAATTTGATCATCAAGTGGGCTCATAGGCGTGGGCCTAAAAGGAAGCCTGAGGAGCTGCCTCACTTGGTCATAGAAAAATTTCTAAATAATACACAAAAGGCTATGGTACTCACAGCTTTCAAACGCAGCAAAAATGTAAACTACCAGACTCATAAAATTCTGATATTTCAAGACTTCTTGGCTGCGGTAGCGGCACAGAGTCATGTTTTCTTGGCCGTATGTAGTAACTTAGTCAACAATGGAGTAAGCTTTGCTAAGCTATTTCCAGCAAAACTTTAAATATGGCAGGATGGGAAGGTTGTCACCTGTGATTCGCTGGACCAGGCATGAGAGTTTCTGGATGGAAAAGTTTCATCCCAGCCGGTTTGATTATTTGCTGGAAGCGAGTCCCAGAGCAAATGTACGAAGATTGATGAAAGCTGCATCATAATTCATCTATATAAGGTTTTTGGTCTCAGCGATGAAAGTCCATGGCCTTTCCTGTTCTGAGTTCTATTAATCTACATAGTGGACTTGAAGACTGCTTATTTCAGCGGATCGCTGAAGTTTACTGACTTTAAAACTTTAACCTAGTTTCTGGATTGCATTTCATATCATCTATCTTGGTTAACAAGTCATGCCACGAAGCAAATGCTGATGACTCCATTGTCATCAGAATACTGTTTTTGCCAGCATCCAAGGATACTGCTGTTCCAGATCCTTTGGGAGGAGGATCAGGCTCTATAGAGGAGGCATCGCTGAGTCCAAATCTAGGACTACCACCCTTGCAGAGGGCGGGAGAAGCCTCACCGGGGAACAACATGGAACAGTTAAGTACGTCAGAATCCAAGTCTATCTTGGTAAATCTTGATGACAGTAACCCAGTAGCAGATAGAGCTGGGGTGGATCCGATAGGAGTGTTGGAGGAGCGGATATCCCAAGCAACTGTAACTGGAGGTATAGAGCAGGCTGTTGGAGGTGAGACCTTGGAAACTCTAACGCGCCCTACAGTGGTAACATTGGAACTTTTGTGGGACCTGATGGCTGTTATGGCTACCAATATGAAGGGGTTAGAAATGAAGATGGACTCTATTGCAGGGAAAAATCAGCAAGATATATCAGTAGTTCATAATGAGGTTAAAAAATCTGAGGAGAGAATTAAAAACCTAGAGGATATGGGTAAAAAGAATCTAGAATTTCAGGCAGCTGTAGCAATAGATAGCGATATATTATCTAGAAGATTAGAAACCTTTGAAAATAATTTTAGGCATCTAAATTTAAGACTGCTCAACTTCCCTAGAGTAGTTGGGCAGATCCCAATTGAGACGCTTAAAAAATTTCTCAAGGAAGTTTTGTCTTTTTCTGATGATGAATTACCTGTGATAAGTTTTTGTTACTTTCTTCCTAAGAGAAATTCTAATTTGGAGACATCAGAAATGCCTTTTCAAAGGAATCTCACTAACTTTTTAGAAAATTCAAATCAAATTATAGATAGGGATGTCTTACTTGTTTCCTTTGTAAATTTACTTGACCTGAATAAGGTAATGAAAAGATATTTTTCCAAGTACCCAATTTCATTTTATGATGTTTTCCTGATCTATCATATGCTACGCAGTTTAGACAAATGGGGTTTTTGCTTTTTCGCCAGGAAGTGATATCTATGGGATACTCATTTACACTGAGATTTCCCTGTAAGTGTTTATTAAAGAAAGAGCAAGATACATATGTATTCTTTCTACCTGATCATTTGAAAAATTTTATAGAGCAGAGAAGAATAGTCACCTTGATCCAATGTCCAGTGAATAAAAGTAATAATATCAGAGTAGAACTGTGAAAGTTAAATGAGATTATTGACTAGATTTCCTTAGAATCTCCCTAATATTACAATGCCCCTGATGTGTTACTATTGTTCTAATAAATGATTTCTAATTGATATTGTTTAAGATAAATAAGATTGATTACTTAAGAATAGTTTTAGGTATTAAGTTTGAAGGATTTTAAACTGTACCGACTGTGTTCTGTATTAATTTCTGTATTCATGGTGAAAAACTAATAAAGCTATAAATTAAAAATTAAAAAAATAATACTGTTTTTGTTTGTTTTAAGCGCAAATGGTGGGAGAGTGGGGGAGGTCACCCTTGTGTTTGATGTTATTTTACTTTAGGAAGGGTAAATATTTATTAACAGATCTATTCCCCAAGTTTGTGGGATATTAAACTGAATATGAAGGGCAAGGTAATTGGGGTTAATTATGCGGGGTAGGGTTTTTAGATATATGGGGGGTGGGTGAGGATTATTAAGGGTGTGGTAGTAAATGGAAGACTTAGGCAGATAGCTTGGTTTATAATGAACATTTAAACCTTAGGAGTATCATTTTTGATATTCAGGTTGCAGGACTCATTTTTCTATTACAGCTTATTTTAGAGCTGGTCTTGAGCCACAAGAAACCGATGATCCAGGTTGGGGGTTTATTGGTGTCTATAGAATATCTTGTCTTTCCTCTCCTACTGCCCTCTTTGGTTACATGATGGGGAGTATAAGATATATTTCATAGGGATGTGAATCGTGTCCTCGATCGTCTTAACGATCGATTTCGGCTGGGAGGGGGAGGGAATCGTATTGTTGCCGTTTGGGGGGGTAAAATATCGTGAAAAATCGTGAAAAATCTAAAAATCGAAAAATCGCAAAACCGGCACATTAAAACCCCCTAAAACCCACCCCCGACCCTTTAAATTAAATCCCCCACCCTCCCGAACCCCCCCCAAATGACTTAAATAACCTGCGGGTCCAGCGGCGGTCCGGAACGGCAGCGGTCCGGAACGGGCTCCTGCTCCTCAATCTTGTTGTCTTCAGCCGGTGCCATTTTCCAAAATGGCGGCGAAAAATGGCGGCGGCCATAGACGAACACGATTGGACGGCAGGAGGTCCTTCCGGACCCCCGCTGGACTTTTGGCAAGTCTCGTGGGGGTCAGGAGGCCCCCCACAAGCTGGCCAAAAGTTCCTGGAGGTCCAGCGGGGGTCAGGGAGCGATTTCCCCGCCGCGAATCGTTTTCGTACGGAAAATGGCGCCGGCAGGAGATCGACTGCAGGAGGTCGTTCAGCGAGGCGCCAGAACCCTCGCTGAACGACCTCCTGCAGTCGATCTCCTGCCGGCGCCATTTTCCGTACGAAAATGATTCGCGGCGGGAAATCGCTCCCTGACCCCCGCTGGACCTCCAGGAACTTTTGGCCAGCTTGTGGGGGGCCTCCTGACCCCCACGAGACTTGCCAAAAGTCCAGCGGGGGTCCGGAAGGACCTGCTGCTGTCCAATCGTGTTTGTCTATGGCCGCCGCCATTTTTCGCCGCCATTTTGGAAAATGGCGCCGGCTGAAGACAACAAGATTGAGGAGCAGGAGCCCGTTCCGGACCGCTGCCGTTCCGGACCGCCACTGGACCCGCAGGTTATTTAACTCATTTGGGGGGGGTTCGGGAGGGTGGGGGATTTAATTTAAAGGGTCGGGGGTGGGTTTTAGGGGGTTTTAGTGTGCCGGCTCACGATTCTAACGATTTATAACGATAAATCGTTAGAATCTCTATTGTATTGTGTTCCATAACGGTTTAAGACGATATTAAAATTATCGGACGATAATTTTAATCGTCCTAAAACGATTCACATCCCTAATATTTCATGGAATGTGGGTGGACTGGGGATCCCCCATAAAAAGGAATACAATTTTATTAACCTTGCAGTGGCTTAAGGCATCAATAGTTGTGATTCAGGGAACACATTTGATGGCAGAGGAGAGCAAGAAACTTAGGAGAGGTTGGGTGGGGCAATGTTTTTATGTTCCAGCACAGTGAAGAAAAGTAGGGGTGGCATTTTTATTTCACAAATCTTTAAATTTTCAGTTATCCCAGCAAATTAATGATCCTGGTGAGAGATATCAGATACTAGTGGGTAAGCTAAAGGGTCAGGAACTTACTCTTTATAATATTTATGCACCTAATGAGTACAGTCATACATTTTTACTGAGTTGATTTAACAGTTAGTACAACATATTAAAGGTCCATTAGTTATACTTAGAGTTCTTAATTGTGTACACGACCCCGATCATGATAGGTCTAATGTGAGTAAGCAAAGTAGGAGAGAGGGAGAAACCGAAAGGGATTAAGTATCTTTGTGAAGAGCTCAGTTTTATAGATATCTGGAGAATATTACACCCCACTGAGAGAGATTACATGCACATTTCCAGGGCTCAATCCATGATGCCTTGAATCGATTATTTTTAAATTTCTGACTCTCTTTCTTCTAAAACTCAGTCAGCTAAAGTAGGAGTTATTGAAATCTCAGATCACACTATGATCTGGATATATATCAGTTTGAACCCTGACCCAGAGAGCATTAAAATTTGGAGCTTTCCCAGTTATCTTTACAAAGATCCTGAGTTTAGGGAGTTTCTTCAGGCCACATGGGAAGAGTTTTCCAGAAAAAATTCTCAATATGAGGATAATCCATGATTATTTTTGGAAACTAGCAAAGCTGTTATGAGGGGGGAGATTACCTCTTTTTTAATTGGACATTCTAAAGCTTTGCATAAATACATTCTCCAGTTGGAGCACCAGTTGCAGGTAGCTAAATACAATCTGGTGTGCCATAATAATCCTACTGCCCGAGCAGAATATAGGGCTACTTTGGTTGCCTTAAATTCTTCCTTACATACCAAGGCTCAAAGATCTCTTCAAATGGAAGCTCATAGACTCTTTCAGTTTGGGAAAAATGCAGGTAAACTCTTAGCCATCTTGGTACAGTTTCATAGGGGGAAAACTTATATTGATAAATTATGGAATGAGAGTGGTCAGGTTTTGACGAAGGGTGTGGACATCTGTGATTCTTTCCATGCCTTTTATACCTATATCAGGAAGGCTGGGCAGGTGGCAGTCTACAGGAAGCAGAGTTTTTTCAAAAACGTGTGCTTCCAAAGGTTACTGAGTTACAGTTGGCAATGCTCAACAGACCAATGGAATCACAAGAGCTTATTAATGTTATTAAATTGAGCAAAGGCCACAAGACTCCTGGGCCAGATGGTCTGAGTGCCGAATATTATAAGATTCTGGTAGGAGAAGCAGTAATTCCATTATTAAAGTTTGTGCTCAGATGAAAGGTAGGCTTTACCAGGGCTTTTTATTACTGTTTTAGAGAAGCTTGGATAGGATCTAAAGTTACTGACGTCTTACAGGCCCATTTCCCTGTTGAATTTTGAAGTGAAACTTTTTGTCAAAATTTTGGCAGATCGGTTAAGTTTAATTTTTCCTTCCATTGTATCTCCCTGTCAGGTGGGTTTTGTTAAGGGGCATGCCATCAGCATTAATATGACTAAGTTCTTAGTTGCCATAGAATAATGTAAAAGGCTTTGCTGTCAGTAATGATTGGGCTTGACTCGGAAAAAGCTTTCAATAGGGTCTCATAGGACTATCTATTTTCAGTTTTATGGAGATACATATTTGCTGGGGAGATAATATAGAATATTTCCATGTGGTACTAAAGCCCTTGTTCTGCAATATTGGTTAATGGGCATCTATCTTCTGATTTTCAATTATTCTGAGGAACCCAAAAGGATGTCCTCTCTCACCCTTGCTCTACATCCTCTCCATTGATCCTCTCTAATGTAAGTTAGAGGCGGATCCTCAGATAAATGGATTTGAGCTTGGATCTCAAGTTTTTAAAACTTCTGCCTTTGTGGATGATGTCTTGATATTCCTGATTTCTCCACAGGAGTCCTTGGAACAGGTTTTATGACATCAGACATTATTCAGGTATTCTGCAGGGCTCAAAATTAACATTGATAAGTCAGTGCAATGAAGACTTAGGGGGATTTAAAGGGGAATTGGAAGGGGGCATTCTCATTGAAATGGATGCAAGTGGAGATGTGGTATTTGGGGATTAAGCTTACTAAAGATTTAGGTCAACTATACGAAGCAAACATTATCCCCTTATTTAAATCAATGGAGCATAAACTTCAGACCTGGTCAATGTTACATCTTTCCGTGCTGGGCTGAATTTTCCTGGTGAAGATGATTGAACTGCCTAAGTGGCTTTATGCTCTGCAACAAATACCACTTTGGTTGCAAAAATCGGAGATCATGTACATTAACAAAGCTTTAAGGCTTTTTTCTGAGGGTGGGTCATAGAGCCAGGCTTCCTCTTAGCTCTTTGATGTTGGATAATCCTCAGGGGGGTTCACGTTGTCCTAATTGGAGGGATTATAATTTAGCATGTCTACTCCATCATGTTAAGGATGGTTGGTGGGTTCTAGTTTTTTCTCTCCCTATGAATTTTTACAAGAATGGTTATTTCCATTCTGGCCAGGTAATCTTGTCAAACTCAAGGAATCAGACATTCTGATTCAATTCTGACAAAGTCTACTTCTTAGATCTGGAAGACGGGCATGGGTTTTATTTTGTGTTGGAGTAAGCTACCCTTGGCAGGGAATTGCGCTTCTTGGTTGACCTTACTGGGAAATCCTCAATTTCTTCAAGGTGTGGACAATCCACTCTTTCAAAGATGGTTTCATTCTCCCTCCCCTGACACTCACCTCCCCCCTCATTCTCCCTCCCCTCACTGTCACCTCCCCCCGCCTACTGCCTACCTTTCAGATGAGAAAACATTTGTCTTTCTATTTCTGTGGGAACCCCCCACCCCCAAAAAAACAAACCCCAATCCTAACCCTTTAAATCAAATAATAACCCCCCACCCTCCTGCCCCCTCCCCAAGACCTGGGAAATTAAAATTTTTGGTGCTACATGTGGTCTGTCCCTGGGCGTCTGTACGCGTTATGTAGCCAAATAGGGGAGTGCTTAACCAAATTTGCACTTCCAAATTTGTTTTGTGGTCTGGGGAGGGCTATTTTGGTGCGTTCCCGAGATCGTGCAAGTTTAGTGTATGTATTTGTGTATGAACCTCCCCCTTCCCCCAAAAAACAACCCTATGAAAAAAGTTCTCTTAAACTAACCACCCCACACTCTCCTGCCCCCTCCCCCAGCCCTGCAAAAAACAGAATCCCATCCCATTGCCCCCCCAGAGTTGCTGAATGAATGAAACCTGCCCCCCTCATGACCCCTTCCCAAGATGTTCGCAATAAATTCATTACCACCCCCCACCCTCCAGACCCCCCGAGACCTGATACAAATGTCAGTTGGTGGAGCGGGCATTCAGGAGCGGTCTGGGAGCGATGTGTTGGCATTGGTCTGTCGGCTGCAAGCACTGAAACGGGTTCCGATGGCCCTTTGCCCTTACTATGTCAGTGGGGTGGAGCAATGGCAGCGGTAGGTCCTCTGACATAGTAAGGGCAAAGGTCTTCCGGCTGCCAGGCCTGAAAATGGTGCCGAGGGGCCCTCGCCCTTACTATGTCACATGGGCTACTGCCGCCACTGGTGTCCCCGAGTGGCATAGTAAGGGAAAGGGCCGTCGGCGCCATGTTGATTGCTGGCAGCCGACGGCCGTAGTGCAGGAGATGTGTCCCGGACCAGTCCTGGCCCCCCGCTGGAGCCTCCTGGACTTCTGTCAGGTTTTGTGTGTGTTGTGAGGGCCTGGGAAGTAAATAAATTTGGCATGTGTGTGGGGGCTGTGAAGAGGGTGGTTTTGTGTGTGTTAGGAGGCTGTGGGAAGTAAATCAATTTGGCATGTGTGTGGGGGGTGTGAGGAGGGTGGTGGGTGTATTTTATCTGTAAAGGAAATAGTTATCTTCCGGCGAAAAAAGTGCATGAATGTGTTAAAATGGAAGTGAAACGTGGACCTGGACTGGCGAAATGATTAGTGTAGCGTGTGTTAGTGTAAGGTGTAACAGATGACACTTACGTCCAGCAGATGTCGCTGTTTTCTCGAAAAAAAAATGTAAACCTATTTTACCTGTCACAGGTGTGACATATCTGTAATGTGAGTACAGAAGAACCTTCCTGTATGCGAAATGAAGGCTGTGTCCAAATTTGAAAGCAATCGGTTCAGTGGTTTCTGAGATTAGTGATTTTGTCCAAACTATTTAACATTTTTATTTATATAGATTTTCGAATTCAAAGATCATATAGATCAGGCTATCTCTTATATCATGGGGTGGGTGGGGGGGGGGGTTGGGTTTGGGATGGTCTTTGTTTTCACTTAAATTGTATGTCGGGCATCTCTGCTGTAAGAAAAAAAATTGTATGTTTTTTTTTCTTAGATTCCCTATTGTATTGTACTTTAATGATTGTTGTATTTGAAAAACAATAAAGAAATAAAGAAAAAAAAATAAAGATACAGAGTGAGCTCAGGAGAGGCATGGGGCCTTGAGAAAGCCCCCACTACAGTAGTAAAGACCCCTATCATCCTGAATACATCACTGCACAAAGGGGAACATAGGTAAGTCCTTCCTGTGTGCTTGAGAGAAAAGGAAGTCCTGAGAGAAAGCTGTCAGAGCAGTCCATGGGAAAAACAAGCATCACCAGAATAACCAGATAATCCTCTCTCAAAAAAATTGTATTCCCAATTTGTTATCCACAATTTCTTTAAATCTCCCTCAAGTGCCTTATCACTTAGGATTCTCTGCCAAATGATTGTAAAAAATTGTCAGCCAACTGGCTCTCAACTTTGTTTTGATATGCCTGCACATTCATCACAACTGCTCTGTCTTTGTTGGCTGCCTTAATTACAACTCAGAAGCATTTTCACAAAAATGTGAACACTGCTTCACATGGTCTCAGAGATTTTAGAGTTGCCTTTGATTAATCTTTTCTGTAGGGTATTGACTCTAGCATAAGTGTCAGTTCTTGAAAAGGGCTGTCATTTGTACCCACTAATTCATTTGATATGTTTCAAATTGAATGATGTCTCTGCAAATTCATACATCATTGCATCTCAAGCTACAGTTTTCAACCAATATGCTATACACATCTGACAATTCCCTGGTGTCAATACCCTCTAGGGATGTGAATCGTTTTAGGACGATTAAAATTATCGTCCGATAATTTTAATATCGTCTTAAACCGTTATGGAACACAATACAATACAGATTCTAACGATTTATCGTTATAAATCGTTAGAATCGTGAGCCGGCACACTAAAACCCCCTAAAACCCACCCCCGACCCTTTAAATTAAATCCCCCACCCTCCCGAACCCCCCCCAAATAACTTAAATAACCTGCGGGTCCAGCGGCGGTCCGGAACGGCAGCGGTCCGGAACGGGCTCCTGCTCTGAATCTTGTCGTCTTCAGCCGGCGCCATTTTCCAAAATGGCGCCGAAAAATGGCGGCGGCCATAGACGAAAAAGATTGGACGGCAGGAGGTCCTTCCGGACCCCCGCTGGACTTTTGGCAAGTCTCGTGGGGGTCAGGAGGCCCCCCACAAGCTGGCCAAAAGTTCCTGGAGGTCCAGCGGGGGTCAGGGAGCGATTTCCCGCCGCGAATTGTTTTCGTACGGAAAATGGCGCCGGCAGGAGATCGACTGCAGGAGGTCGTTCAGCGAGGGTTCCGGCGCCTCGCTGAACGACCTCCTGCAGTCGATCTCCTGCCGGCGCCATTTTCCGTACGAAAACGATTCGCGGCGGGAAATCGCTCCCTGACCCCCGCTGGACCTCCAGGAACTTTTGGCCAGCTTGTGGGGGGCCTCCTGACCCCACGAGACTTGCCAAAAGTCCAGCGGGGGTCCGGAAGGACCTCCTGCCGTCCAATCTTTTTCGTCTATGGCCGCCGCCATTTTTCGGCGCCATTTTGGAAAATGGCGCCGGCTGAAGACGACAAGATTCAGAGCAGGAGCCCGTTCCGGACCGCTGCCGTTCCGGACCCGCAGGTTATTTAAGTTATTTGGGGGGGGGTTCGGGAGGGTGGGGGATTTAATTTAAAGGGTCGGGGGTGGGTTTTAGGGGGTTTTAATGTGCCGGTTTTCGATTTTTCGATTTTTCGATTTTTAACGATTTTTAACGATTTTTCACGATATTTTACCCCCCCAAACGGCAACAATACGATTCCCTCCCCCTCCCAGCCGAAATCGATCGTTAAGACGATCGAGGACACGATTCACATCCCTAATACCCTCTATGTGGATTCCACTGAGCCCTATAGATCCCATGGAATACACTTTTTGTGAGTTTGAGAGGCGGGATTAACATTCCATGCCTGTTGAAAACAACAAACACCTTAGCAATGTGTCAAAAGAACAACTCAAGGCCCTAGAACAGTTCCAAGTACATAATTCTATTGTGATTAAGACGGATGACAATCCAAACATTTTATGAACCAAATAAAAACCAAATAAAAAAAAACATAACAAAAAAATTGGGGGCTGCAACATCCCTAGTCCTGAAGTGGAAAAATCAGAGCCATCAGATGTAAGACTGATGTGGCATAAATAAGAAGGACAAACTTCAGCTGAAAGATGGGGTACTATATTGTCTAGTTCAGAGAAAGGAAAAAGAGGTGAACCAGTTGATGTTGCCTTTGACCCACTGTTCTAGCTTTAAAAGGCATGCATGATGAAATCAGCCATATGGACATAGAAAGAACTCTAGATTTATCATGAAATGGATTTTATTGGCCAAAGATGACACAAGACATAGAAAAATAATGCTATACTTGCAAATGGCACGACAAAAGAAAGGCTAAAGTAGAGAATGCAAACCAATTGGTCAACATAAAATTATATTAGCTCCTTGAATTTGCACCCAAGTCCATTGAACCAGATGATAAAGTCACCCAAAATATTCTTATTATCACTTTTGATTTTACAAAATATGTTGAGGCAAATCTTACAACGGATCAAACTCAAAATAATGTATTTCAGACTCTTTGGAAAAATTACACGAGCCATTATGGATTTCCTAGAAGAAACTACAGTGACCAAGAGACACATTTTTTGAGTCTGAGTTAACTGCAGAATTGTGCCAGATCTGTAGAGACAAGACACAAACAACTCCATATCATCTGAGAGGAAACCTAGTGGATTGTTTAACAGAACTCTTTTAAGTTTGTAAACCTAGTGGATTGTTTAACAGAACTCTTTTAAGTTTGTTTGGTATATTGAAGAACTGAAAAACTAAACAACATGGAGAAGTATGTCTGACCATTATTGGAGGCACTCCTAGCCAGTTGGATTCTCAAGATTGCCACAATGAATCTGTCTGAAATAGATTTGTATACCCTAGATTTGCAATATATGCAGATTGATCTAATGCATATATATTATGGATATCCTGAAAATCTGACAGGTTAGATGTGCCTCCAGGAAACACTATCTTAGTACTTGTGTATAATTGCACTAAAAATGAAGTCTTGGTTGAATCACCATACTTTCTAATATAATGCCATCAGCCTTTGTTTCCAATTGATATTTGGAATAAAGTGAGATGGACATTCTGTACAGAGTCTTCAAGCTTATATAAAAAAGATTTATGAGAAGACATCAATTTTCCCTTGACTTAAAGATAGATATTCAAAGCCTACATCGTTAAATAATGTAGCTGGATAATACTTATCGATCTAAGTTACAAGGATATTCAGTGACATGTCAGTGCCACTGAAAATCTACGTGGAAGTTGCTGCTTAGCCAGATAAATTGTATCCATCTAAGCTTAGACCAGCTACTGAAGAGGTCTAACTTAGACAGACAACTTATCTGGCTAAGTCTTAATATCTGGCTAAGTAGCACCTCCCAGATCCACCTACTGCTCACCCCCAAGTTAGCTGGCTAGCCACATAGGTGGATAAGTGACTTATCCAGCTATCTAGCAGACTCTGAATATCCAGTTATGTTTAATGACTATTAGATAGGCAGATATTTATCCAGCTATCTGGCATCTGAATACCAGGCCCATAGTTATTAAGAAGGCTGAGAAAAACCAGGCCACTGACAAGTGCCAATGGGATGCAAAAATATGTGAATCCTATATTACAGAAGGAGTCAGAGCACTGGTTCACAATTTGTCTCTGAGAGGCAAGCATAGATTGTCAGACCCTTGCTTTTCGGTATGTTTATAAATGATCTGGAAAGAAATACGACGAGTGAGATAATCAAATTTGCAGATGACACAAAATTGTTCAGAGTAGTTAGATCACAAGCAGATTGTGATAAATTGCAGGAAGACCTTGTGAGACTGGAAAATTGGGCATCCAAATGGCAGATGAAATTTAATGTGGATAAGTGCAGGGTGATGCATATAGGGAAAGATAACCAATGCTGTAATTGCACAATGTTGGGTTCCATATTGGGTGCTACAGCCCAGGAGAGAGATCTGGGCATCGTAGTGAATACACATTGAAGTCGTCGGTTCGGTGTGCTATGGCAGTCAGGGAGGCAAACAGAGTGTTGGGAATTGTTGGAAAGGGAATGGTGAATGGGATGGAGGGTGTCGTAGTGCCTCTGTGTTGCTCCATGGTGGGACTGCACCTTGGGTGCTGTGTGCAATTCTTGTCGCCGCATCTCAGAAAGGATATAGTTCCGATGGAGAAGGTGCAGAGAAGGGCTACCAAAATGATAAGGGGAATGGAACAAATCCCCTATGAGGAAAGACTGAGGAAGTTGGGACTTTTCAGCTTGGAGAAGGGACGGCTCAGGGGGGATATGGTAGAGATGTTTAGGATTATGAGAGGTCTGGAACGGGTGGATGTGAATCGGTTATTTACTCTTTCGGATAGTAGAAAAACTAGGGGGCACTCCATGAAGTTAGCATGGGGCACATTTAAAACTAATCGGAGAAAGTTCTTTTTTACTCAACGCACAATTAAAACTCTGGAATTTGTTGCCAGAGGATGTGGTTAGTGCAGTTAGTATAGCGGTGTTTAAAAAAGGATTGGATAAGTTCTTGGAGGAGAAGTCCATTACCTGCTATTAAGTTCACTTAGGGGCGGATTTTAAAAGCCCTGCGCGTGTAAATCCTTCTAGATTTACGCGCGCAGGGCCCTCGCGCGCCGGCGCGCCTATTTTGCATAGGCCGCCGGCACGCGTAAAGCCCCGGGACGCGCGTAAGTCCCGGGGATTTCGAAAAGGGGTGGGAGGGGGGCATGTCAGGGGGCGTTCCCGAAATGACGCGGCTTTTTGGGGGCATACCACGGCATTTTGGGGGCGGGCCCGGGGCATGGCGCCGGCCCGGGGGTGTGGTTGAGGCCTCCGGACCAGCCCCCGGGACCGGAACATGAGCGGGGTAGTGGGGGGGGGGTTTAGATAGGGCCGGGGGGGTGGGTTAGGGAGGGGAAGGTGGGGGGAGGGTGAAGGAAAGTTCCCTCAGAGGCCGCTCCGAAATCGGAGCGGCCTCGGAGGGAACAGGCAGCGCCGCTGGGCTCGGCACGAGCAGGTTGCACAAATGTGCACCCCCCTTGCGTGCGCCGACCCCGGATTTTATAAGATACGCGCGGCTACATGCGTATCTTGTAAAATCCAGCGTACTTTTGTTCGCACCTGGTGTGCAAACAAAAGTACGCGATTGCATATTTTTTTAAGATCTACCCCACAGAGAATAGCCACTGCCATTAGCAATGGTAACATGGAATAGACTTAGTTTATGGGTACTTGCCAGGTTCTTATGGCGTGGATTGGCCACTGTTGGAAACAGGATGCTGGGCTTGATGGACCCTTGGTCTGACCCAGTATGGCATTTTCTTATGTTCTTATGACATATAGGGAACTGATGGGGACTGTAGTGAAACAATTGACTGATGTCATACCAGTTTATATCATGAGGCCTAAGAAAGGAGTTGGTCTCCCTAGCACATTATTTCAAAGTATGTTGTCCCCATGTTGATACATCTCCATGTTACCATGTTCCATACCGGCAAGGCTGTCCTCCGAGGCCAGCGTGATTCCGCCTCTGCCACCCCTGCTCCCGCGACGCCAGAAGCGCGCCTTTGTCTCGCACGGGCTCGACGTTCCCCGAGGACGTCAGTAGTCAACACCGACGCCGGAGGCAAATCTCGCGAGAAATTGCGCCGTGGACACGCCCCCTGACGTCAGACGCCGACCAGCTTCGGTTTGTGCGGGAAAGGATTGAGATTTAAGGAGAGCTCCCTTCCGAGCTCGTCGCTTCTGCCGCAGTGCGTTTGGTGAGTGTTTTTGCTGCTATTTCTGCCTGTCGCTACAGCTTTTGATCTGGACTGCCTCATTGGATTATTCTGTTTGCTGCCTGCCCTGACCTGGACTGTCTCTTTGGATTATTCTATCTGCTGCCTGCCTACTGGATCTGTTTGCCTTGGTTCTTCTGTTTGCTGCCTGCCCTGACCTGGACTGTCTCATTGGATTATTCTGTTTGCTGCCTGCCCTGATCTGGACTGCCTCATTGGATTATTCTGGTTGCTGCCTGCCCTGATCTGGACTGCCTCATTGGATTACTCCGTCTGCTGCCTGCCCTGACCTGGACTGTCTTATTGGATACTCTACTGACCGCATTCTCAGGATTGCCTCTTCCTGATCCGGGAGAGGGTGACCTTCCGTTTCTGTGCTTCCCGAGCTCAAGGTAAGCGGTCTCGACCCAGGTTCCACTTAACCAGAGTAACACTCCACTTAAGAAGAAAAGGGACCTGAAACTTCTGAAACACAGAGAGTAACTTGCCAGATGCAAAGAGAAGGTCCCTGTCACATGGTAGGAGCACTGGATGGCCGGCACCATCTTGGCACCGGCTATCCAGTGCTCCTACCATGTGACAGGGGCCGGCCAATGGCACGGATACCCTGTCACATGGTAAGGGCAAAGGGCCATCGGCGCCATTTTTTTTAGCACAGCTGATGGCCTGGAACGGGAGATCGCTCCCTGCGGCCCCCCTGGACCACCAGGTATGTGTAAAAAGTTTTTAGGGGGGTCGGGAGAGTGGGGGAGGCTAAGGGGGTAATTTTAATGGATCGGGGTGGGGTTTTTTTTATTGGCGCGGGCTCACTAAAAAAAATTAGTGATGTGAATTGGAATCGGAACCGATCCCAATTCACATCTCTAACGATCAGATCCCCCCCCCCCCCCCAGCTAAACCCGATTGTTAAAACGATCAGGCACACGATTCACATCCCTACTAAGTACCTTGGAACTCTTTTCTCATTCTGATGATTGTCCCCCAGAAGTTTCATCAGAATTGATAAGAAAACCTTAATTCTGCAGCCAAAAATAGGCTGCAAATACTTCCCCCATTGACTTTAATGGGAAAACGAAAAATGAATGAAACTAATAAACAAATTGGTTCCCGCCCCTATGAAACTAATGAAATGAATTTTGGTCACGGTGAAACAAAAAATGAAATGAAATGAATTTTTTCCTTCTGCACATCCCTAGTAATTGGGAACAGCCTCTCCAAGAAGGTCTGCTTCTGGTGCCAACCCCCGGAATTGGGTCTACTAAGAAATAGATAAAGCATTAGCAATATTATTATCAACGATGGGCACATGTTTGGTCCATGCCATCATGATCAAAAGTAAACAGCACATTGTGAACTCCCTCAAAACACATCTGGCTGATTGCCTATGGATGACTTCAACTACCCCTAGAATGTTACACCAGAAAATTGCCCACTTGTTTAACAAAATGTCACTTCCATATCACCAAAGTAACAACAATGGGAAACAACACCAAAAAGATAATATTGTGAATGAGTCCTGTAGCACCCCATAATTCAGGTCAATTGACCACATACCACAAACCCTGGCAATTTGGCCCAAATCCTGTTCCAATAGCTGCATCCGAAAACAAGTTCAAATCCCAACTGGATTTGGGATCAGACTGCCCAATAGAAACAAAGTTGAAATCTGTGAGAAAGGTGTGTCACACTCAGTAATCTTTCATATACCTCATGACTCGAATATAATGACATTTATGCTGTAGGGGTGTGCATTCGTTCCCTACGAATTGGCAGTCTGCAAAGTATAGGGCCATATTCATTGTATTCGTGGGGAAGCGAAACGTATTGTGGTTCCCCACGAATACAAGGAATCTTTGCCGAATTATTCAGCCATCTAAAGGAGCCAATTTAAACAAACCCCCCACCCACCTGACCCCCTGAAGACTTACCAAAACTCCCTGGTGGTCCAGCAGGGAGTCCAGGAGCCATCTCCTGCACTCACACCCTCAGCTGCCGGTTTCAAAATGGCGCCAATAGCCTTTGACCTACTATGTCGCAGGGGCTACTGGTGCCAGTGGTCAGCCCCTGTGACCAATGGCACCGATAGCCATTTTGAAACCAGCAGCCGAGGGTGTGAGTGCAGGAGATGGCTCCTGGACTCCCAGCTGGACCACCAGGGAGTTTTGGTAAGTCTTGGGGGGGTCAGGAAGTTGAGGGGTTGTAGTTAATTTAATTTTAGCCGGGAAACAAATAAGAATTAACGTATAAGTGTATCGGAGGCCTCTCATGTGGAACTTTGTCAAATGCAGTACATCTACTGGTTCACGTCTATCTACATGTTTATTAACCCCTTCAAAAAAGTGAAGCAGATTTGTGAGGCAAGACTTGCCTTTGGTAAAGACATGCTGACTTTTTTCCATTAAACCATGTCTTTCATTATGTTCTATAATTTTGATCTTTAGAGCACTTTCCACTATTTTTCCTGCAGTGAAGTCAGGCTAACTGGTCTCTAGTTTCTCAGATCACCCCTTGAACCCTTTTTAAATATTGGGGTTACATTAGCCACCCTCCAGTCTTCAGGTACCATGGATGATTTTAATGATAGGTTAAAAATTGTTACTAATAGATCTGAAATTTAATTTTCAGTTCCTTCAGAACCCTAGGGTGTATACCATCCAGTCCAGGTGATTTAATACTCTTCAGTTTGTCAATCAGGCCTACCACATCTTCTAGGTTCACCATGATTTGATTCAGTTCATCTGAATCATTAGCCATGAAAACCTTCTCTGGAATGGGTATCTCCCCAGCAACTTAAGTAAGCACCGAAGTAAACAAATTGTTTAATCTTTCTGCAATGGCCTTATCTTCTCTAAGTTCCCCTTTAACCCCCTCGAACATCTAAAGGTCCAACTGACTCCCTCACAGGCTTTCTTCTTTGTATATATTTAAAAAAGTTTTTATTGTGAGTTTTTTCTCTACGGCCAACTTCACTTCAAATTCTCTCTTAGCCTGTCTTATCAATGTCTTACATTTAAATTGCCAACACTTGTACTTTATCCTATTTTCTTCTGTTGGATCATTTTTCCAATTTTTTTTTTAATATTTATTTATTGTATTTTTCATATAATTATAAAGCAATCTTTCATTCATTTCAAATTGCAACATTTGAAATTCAAATACAATTCTTCACAATTCAACAATTTAGAGTTATACATTAAACAAATAAACTTTACTAAAAGCAATCCTATGTTGAATTGTAATCATTATTAGTAAATTTTTCATCAGGAGTATTTAATACTACATCTGAGAGTCAATGTAAAGAAACATAAAAGGAGAATATAAACCAACAATATATACCAGAATAGGTACTTTCCACTGTTATTATTTTTATTACCTGTCTCCTAGGTTACCACTGGGGAAGAGGTGATTGGTTCTCTAGCAACAATGAATTGGGTCAGTTGTTCCACGAGATTAAAACAAAATGATTCATTACCTCTTTTAATCAAACATCTACATGGGTATTTCAAAAGAAATGAAAAACCCAGTGCTAAGACTCTGGGTTTTAATAGTAGAAATTCTCTACGTTTACTACGGGTAGCTGGTGCCAGATCAGGAAATATTTTTATATCCTGTCCCATATAAGAGACTGGAAATTTTTGAAAATAGTGTCTCATTAATTTAGAAATATCTCCAGTGGTAACAAATGATACGATTAGAGTATTCCTGTCAAGGACTTGTAAGGTTGAATCCTCCAAAAAGCCAGTTAGGTTTTCTGGAATAGTTACTATTGGATCTATAGATCTCTTTTTGACAAAGAAACATGTATTAATAGAAGGAATATCATTTTCTGTAAATCCAAGTATCTCAGACAGGAATCTCTTTAAAGAAATGAAAACTGTTTCACCTAAAATTTTAGGAAAATTAATAATCCTGACATTTAAGTGTCTTACGTTGTTTTCCAAATATTCTAAACGTTTAGTGCATGTAAGATAATCACTAACCAACTTATTATTCACAGATTGTACCATTTCTACATTCTTCTCGATTGTATTAACTCTGGTAGAAAGTCCAATAACTTGATTTTGCATAGTAGACACTTGTTGTTGCAAATTAGAAGCTACATTATCAAGTTTCCCTTCCAACCTATTCACTGTAGCGTTTAAACCGCTCACCAGGTCCCAGATGGCTCCCAGTGTAACTGTCTCTGGCCTTGTTGTTGATAGGCGTATTTCCACGGGGATATCGGTTAGAGAAGGTCGTTGTTGTGGACCTGCTTCGGACGCTGAGGATTCCCCTATTTCTAGAGAAACTTCCTCATTTCCTTTTACTCCCGGTATCAAAGCAGAGGTTTCTCCCTCAGATAAAATCTTTTGCTCCACTTCTTCCGTGGGCAAAGATTCAGTTCCTCCACTTGTATCCCATTGGAAAGGAGACGGACGGTAGACAGGGCTAAGAGAAGCCTCTTCCTGGGGGGCTGCTTGTTCTCCTACCAAGTGGCCTCCAAAGGAATCCTCAGCATTTTCTTTTTTAAACTGGGTCATATAGTGATCTATCTCTAATTGCAATAGGGGAGGTAGGGGTTCTGAGGGAAACACCCTCACCTTCCCTTTTCTCTTAGCAGGCATTTTTACAATCCAAAATAACAGAGATAAACGCTTTATTTAGTACCTGTTATCCATTGACCTCAGTTGGAGACTCAGGCGTAAGGTTTTCCCTTGATCCGTCGTAATCCGGACTAAGCCGGACAAAGCCGTGCGCACCCCTTAGGTGCGCACGGCTTTGGTGACGCGCCGGCGGCGATGATGCGCCGCTGTCACTGCATTTTTGTGGCTCACGGCTCCCGGCTCCTCCCACTCGCAGCAGCAAGGGCGGGTTGTTGGTCCGGTCCCGGAAGGGGACCTAGCAGCTGGTCTCCGGCACTTCCTGGACGCCGCCGCGGCGTTTTTGTGGCTCACGGCTCCCGGCTCCTCCCACTCGCAGCAGCAAGGGCGGGTTGTTGGTCCGGTCCCGGAAGGGGACCTAGCAGCTGGTCTCCGGCTCCTCCTGGACGCCGCCGCGGCGTTTTTGTGGCTCACGGCTCCCGGCTCCTCCCACTTGCAGCAGCAAGGGCGGGTTGTTGGTCCGGTCCCGGAAGGGGACCTAGCAGCTGGTCTCTGGCTCCTCCTGGACGCCGCCGCAGCGTTTTTGTGGCTCACGGCTCCCGGCTCCTCCCACTCGCAGCAGCAAGGGCGGGTTGTTGGTCCGGTCCCGGAAGGGGACCTAGCAGCTGGTCTCCGGCCATTTTTCCAATTTTTTAATGAAAATCTTTTGGCAGCTATATCTTTTCACTTATTTTTAAACTTTTACTTTTAACATGGATGAGACCAGCAGGACAGAAAGTGACATCATTTCACTTACTGTTCACGACCCAGTTCCTCTTCATGCTCCTGGCACTGAGCTGCTAGAAATGCACTGTGGGGTTTTGAGTTTCACTTGAATACTAGAGTGTTTTCTCACCTTTACTGCACCGTTGGTTATGTGAAAGTAAGGGTCAAGTGGTTATCCCTTGGAGCCTCTGCTGCATCCATTACCTCTTCAAGCATTCGTGAAGCACCTGTGGGGTGGGTCTGGATACACTGGATGTTGACCCTTACAACTCACCATACAAAACAAATATATTCAAATTCTGGTGTCACCTCAGTAACAGGAGCACAAACAACTTCCACTGCCAGATATTTTGTCAAGTAACCAAAACCTTGCAAAAAATAAAAAATAAAACCACTCAGAAGCTATACAGCAAACTTATCATACCATAACAACACTAACTCTAAGGACTCAAACAGCAACAACCTTATCTTTAAATAGACAGCACTGTAAATATTATACACGACCCTAGAGTAATAATATGCCTTCTCCTGGGGAAACAGAACAAACTGGATCGTTACAGATGACTCCACAGGAACTACATACAAGCAGAATCCCTCCCTCTAAGGCAGCCTTCTCCCTTCTCAGGTGACCATGACTCCCACCAAAACAGCCCCAGCCTGGAGCAGGTACTGATGATGCTCCCTCAGGGATACCAGGTCTCACCCTCATGTGCATGTCTGAAGACCCAACCTCAGCAGCCAGAAGGCACCTGCTATTAAGACTCACCACTTGGATGGCAAGGGAGGAGGTCTCCACCACTACATACACCGACTGACACTGACTCTTGTGGGAAGTTGCTGGAACTTCACTGCCCTAACCATGGCCTCCATCACAACCATCAGAGGCAGCAACCGAGGGGACAGTGAGTCCAGTCTCCAACCCAGCACTTGTGTTCCATGGTATACTATGTCCAGAAACCTGACCGTAAGAGGAGCCGGATCAGCCCACATGGAAAGTACTGTGGCCAGCCATCCCACAAAGGTAGGAGCAGCGATGTGCGAGCAATACTGAGCAAGGAGAGGGCGAGGGAAGGGGATTCTAGCCAACTTTTATAATAGCTGAGGACCCCCCCCATTTTCCTTTGATCCCCTGGCCCTGCAAACCAACCACATGAAACAAAGGGGGCACAAGGAACAAGAATAGCCCAATCCAGGGTCTCTCCCCCACTTAAATCATTACCCCATGCCATCCCCTCACTCAAAGCAAGGATGGGGCGAGGAAGTGGCCAGGACCCAGAAACTGTCATTATGTCAATCAGCCCCGGGACCAGGCCTGTGCTGACTCTCAATAAGTGACTAAAATAAGGATTAGCTTTTCAGTTATCAAATCATTATATTTATTTATTTGTTACTTGCATATGTAAAATGAGTACCTTTGTCTCCCCATCATCACATCCAACCCTAATTTATTTTCTCTGCAGAAATGATAAAGATTGATTGAGCATGAACACTCTTCCTATGTATTATAAAATAATCAAGTAAAAGTATCTTCAGTTAAGTATTTATATTCGCAGTTTCAGGACCGTGTTTGGATCTATTTGAGTCTATTTTGCATTGTTCTTTTAGTTTTTCTTTAATTAGTTTGTCTTTGTTATGTTACTTCAACTGGTTCATGGTTGTATTGTTTTTGTTCATTTTGTTTATGATTTTAGCACCCAGCTAGGATGAGCTGTACAAACTGCTCTCAAAAGTAATAATTAAGATAGTATGGAGAGGTGCCGCTGTAGAGAGATGACGAGGGTAATAAAAAAAACTGGGTCTGCCATTAACACATTCATTTTTTTTATTTAGCTGAACTTATAACCCACGCCTTCCAAAGTTTGGGGTGGGTCACAATAGAATATTTACTTTCATATTTAAGAGGAACATTCTGAGAGTAAGAGAAGTTATCCAGAATTAAGAAAAATAAATTCATTTTAAAATGACCCAATGTACAAAACTTTTCTCTTTTTTTTAGTTTGGCCTCACTTGCCACATGTGTCTCGAAAACAGATGAAATGAATTTCAAATTAGCTACTGCATCTACTGTCAGTAATTGAATTATATTATAATGTTGGAATGATTCCAAGATAATGTGCTCACTTTGTAATTGATGACAAGACAATTGCTTACTGTATTAAGCTAAATCCCTTTCTAGAATCTAAATCTTATCTTTTGATATCTGATATTAGAAAATGGCAAATTAAACTGAATGTGCAAGTTTCTGGAATAGCTGATGGGAAAACACTACATCATTCCTAACAGAAATTACAAGTAAACAATTTTATTTCTGTTTGTACAGCTTAACCTTCTACAAGAGTAATTAGTTCTGCAATTAAAAAGCTATTTGGAATGATTAAAATCCTGTTATCTGGTGGCATTTAAAGACAAATGCAAATGTCAAGAAGAATGAGATCATTAAAATTGCTTTGGAAAGAAAAAAACTTTCTGAGCAATATTAGATATTTTTTATCAAAATGTTACCACTTAAAGAAATGCATTTACAATTCAGAGAATGTAAGTACTGAAGATATTTCTACAGTATTTGCATAAAAGTAATAAGCACAGTGTACAATTTAATGAATGTCTTATTTTTTTCAAATTGCAGAGATAAAGCTTTTAAATGGTTGAGGAGACATATTCTGAAATTTACTTCAAAATTTACTGCATGGTCAGTCCAGTAAGTCAATGGTAGAGATGTGCACTACCATACACAGGAATCTGGGCTTGATCCCTAGCTCAGGTTTTCTACTCCACTGGAGAGCAGGGAATGGGATTGCATAGACCTCCAGGGGGAAGGGGATTATATAGTCATTGTGCAATCATGACATCTAGTGACCACATTTAGGGTCCATAATTGCAGGGATTGGAACATATTCCCAGTACAAGGCTCAAATCCAAGGCCAGTTGCTACACTAAAATAAGATGGGCTGGGATATAAACCAAGGGGAAAAAAACTCATTTTTAGGTTGTTCTAATAAAGGCTTATGGTACCTGAACCTACCCCTGCTACCAAATAATCTAGAGGAAAACTGCCAGATAAAAAAAAAAAAGTAGTACCATTTGCAGGTACACTAAATTAACATATAATCTGAAGCTGAAAGGAGGGAGACAAAGAAGGAACGTGTGACAATATTTTTTCACTGTGAGAATGGTAGATACCTGGAACAGATTTCTAATAGAAGTTATAGGAGCCATAACCGTAGAAGTATTCCTGTGTGCTTGGGGCAGACAAAAAGAGACCAGTGTATTAAAGTAATCATATTGGTCACTTACCAAAATGATAACATAAATAAGACGAATGCTATGTAATGACATGCAAACATACTGCATGCTAGTGTATCACTGTAGATGAATGCAGAATCATAGCTACCATCCAAAATATTATCAGTTAGCAAAAATGATGGAAGTATCAAAGGTGGAGCAGAGGGTATTAATAGATCACCTGCTGTGGTCCTCCTGTGTAACTTAACTTTTATTTTAGAATGCTACATATTTGGCTGATCACTCAAAATATCTGCCCAATAACCCTTTTTCCAATAATTGTTGTTTGACAAAACTAAACATTCCTTACTAAAGCCCTAAAATATGTTCAACGAGTTAATGACACAACAAATAGTTAACCTTTCAAATTCATTGCCCAATCCTATAAATGGGATGAAAAAGAGATTAGAAAATGTATTAAGGATGTGCATTTGTTTAAAAGAAAAAAAAATTGGGTCTAATTTGAATTGAGACAGACCCCTAAATTAATCACTTTCTGGTCCACCCTGAATATATTCATCAGTGAGCCTATTGTATTGTGTTTTCTCGTCCTGAAAAGGGTTAACCAAATCCTGTTTGTTACAATAGTTTTTCCTCCCATTCATTTTAATGGCCATTAGAGTCTATATAGAAGAACAGGTGCAAATAGTTTGGAATTGTTATAGCTATTTGGAGTGTACAGGGTTAAAAAAATTCATTTTGTTTTTTAAATTTCCTTATTGGGGTGCTTTTTTCACAAATTTTGTTTCATTTAATGTTAATTTTGTTGTTGGTGTTGGTTTTTTTTTTTAACAAAATGAAATAAACAAAAGAAGAAACACCCCAAAAATGCATAAAAAAATTAAGGGGGACTCCCGAGGACTCCTACCACCTATCAAGCCCACCCAAAAAACTGTTGGGACCAGGATCCTTCCTGGCACCCACTTACCCAGTCTGTGGAGGATCAGAAGAAGAGGCCTAGGACCACATCAAAGCTTTGGCCCTGCATAGGCCTAGGAAGCCGTATATCACAGCAACCTCAGCCTAGGACCTACGCAAAGCCCAGGCTTCAAGACATGGTCCCTTCATCTTGGCCTAGGCCTAGGATAGACACTGGTATCTCGGTCTCAGCCTTGTCCAAGGCCCACTGCTAGAGCCCTGTACCAAAGCCAGGGCCCAGCCTAGAAGACCCAGACTTGATACCACACAGACTTGATGACAGACTCAGGTCAGACCCACACTTGATTCTGGGGCCCAGTCTAGAGGCTGGGTCCGGATGCCTGGATCTTGGGACAATCCCAGGTCCAATGCCAGGGCCTGGTCTGGAGGCCAGATCCCAACCCCGAGGCCAAGGCCTGAGCCCGTACCTTATGCTGAAGCCCAATCCAGAGGACAGGTCATGATCCCTGGGCCTTGGCCCAGACCCAGAATTTATGCTCAGACCTGGCTCAGGTACAGGCCCAATACTGGAGCCCAGTCTGGAGGCTGGGTCCTGAGCCTGGGCCTTGGATCAGAATCAGGCTTGATTCTAGAGGCCATGTCCTGATACAAGCACCTTGGCATGGGACCAGGAATGACGCCAGAGCCTTGACATTGACCCTGGCCTGGACCAGGAGAAAGAATCCCTGGCATTGTATACATAGTCCTCTTCTTTCTTCATCCTTCTTTACAATGATAACATCTGCTGAGGGTGTGCCAGAGTTAATTAACTCTGGATCCTCCCTCTACAGAGAAGAGTGCATATTGTTGTATGACCATTTAAATAAATGATGTATACAAGGACTGGGCTCTGGACTTCAGGACCAGGGACCAGGATATAGCCTCTAAGTTGGGCCCCAGCATCAGGCCTGGGCCCAGGCTGAGGCTACAGCCTTGGGCCTGAGCCTGGACCTTGGCCTTGGCCTAGGACAATGCCCAGACATCATGACTTGGCCTCAGGATCAGGCCATGGCTTAAGATCTGGGCTCAGGATGAGGCCCAGGTATCAGGTACCAGACTCCAGACCAGGTCTTGGTATTGGGGCTAGGCCTGAACTGAGCCCCAGGCATTGGGACCCAGCCTCCAGGCCAGACCCCGATGTTGGACCTGGGCACAGGCCCAAGCCTAGTCTTCAGGATCCATCCTCTGGCCCAGGTCCAGGCATTGGGACTGGGCCTGGGCCCCGGTCTTGGCCTAGACCAAGGTCCAGAAATCAGATCCTGGACTCCAGGTCTGGCCCTGGCTTTGGGTCTGTGTCCCAGCAAAAGTCAAGACATCAGGATTCAGCCTCCAGAACAGGCCCCAGCATGAGACCTGGACCTGGACATTGGCCTAGGCCTCCAGGTTATGCCTTAGCTTGAGGCCTGGGTCTGGACTGAGGCCCAGGTGTCATGGCCCAGTCTCTGGAATGGGCCCTAGAATTGGGCCTTGACCCCGGCCTTTGCCCAGGCATCAGGACTTGGCCTCCAGACATTGCTCCAACATTGGGCCTGGGCCAAGGCATCAGGACCTGTTGTCCCGGCTGGACGCCGTCATGAGGTCTGAGTCTGGGCAGAGGCCTAATCTTTGAAATATGGCCTTCAAGCTGGGCACCAGTATCAGTCCTGGGCTTGGGACACAACATCAGATCAGAGTTCAGATACAGAATATGGGAAAACATTTCTTTAAAAAAACCCTCAAAATTTGCTATAAAACTTAACCACACATTAGAGTAACCATTTAAATGTTCTGAATGTGATATACGTATAAGTCAGGCAGAGAGAATGCATGTAAAACCAGAAATTCAGGAACAGCCAGAGTTGAGCTATAAAATATAGGGCACATTTTCTAAAAAATACAACACTCATAACTTACTATAAAGTCTAGGTATACTTAAATGTGAAACTATTTACATGTTCAGAATGTGATATCAGTTTCATTTGGAAAGTCTATTTTACAAGAAATTCAAAATTCCACCCAGAATCTTGCGGGTCTTTGTGCCACTGGGCCCTGCTTCCATGCCTGCGCCTTGCTGTCATACCTTAGACCTTGCATCTTAAGTTGTTTTTACCAGTCTGGGGGGCTGCTTTACACCTCTCATGTTCCTTTACAGTCATGAAGCCACTCCTTGTACTGCTTTATCAGTATTTGCCTTTTTTTTTCTACTGCCTTTTCTGCTTTGTTTCCCTTCCATGCTGCCTTAGGATACTGATGCCACTTCTGGTGCCAGGTTACCACTTGAGATGTCATCAAGGATTCATGTCACTGTTGCTTGCGCCCTCTTTTGAAACTTTGGAATGTTCTCCCCCTTCTTGCTGCTTCTTTGCTCCTCTCACTCTGCCTTTGCGAACTCCTGCCAATGCTGTACTCTTTTGCCCCTTTGCAGAGCCTTAGGTTATTCATGCCACTTTTGGTGTCACTTTGCCACAGTCTAGGTACCCTGACATTCTTTCCCCTTCTTATCATTTTTCCCACAAGTTTCATGAAAATTGATAAGAAAACCACAATTCTGGAGCCCCAAATAGGCTGCAATACTTCCCCCATTGATTTTAATGAAAAACAAATTAACTAATGAAAATAATAAACATCTCTAGTATTTATGAGATATATCATTCATCAGATATTTTAATAGCAGTCTGGCATGACATTCCAGTTTCAATAATTCCTAAGGTATGACTGCTGCAAATGTGCATTTAAAAAGAGAAAGTGGAGAGGTCAAGAAAGGTGTCACAATATAATCGTAATGAAGAAACAAAGTGAATTCTCTGACAAACAATTATGAAAAGTTTAGAAATTCAAATATTATAAACATTGAATAAGTGTAATGTACTGTTGAGATTCCTTATGTATTTTATTTTAGATGCATACATTTCTAGGATACTGAAATTATTTATTGATTAGTCTTCTTAATGTATCTTATGTTATCTTTTGCAATTGATGTTCTTTTAAAATCTCTAATACCTTTATTGCACATGAATTTGAAGCACAGTGTAAAGGTAAAGTGCACAATAAAATTGCATTTCAATAAGAATAAAAAATTGACAAGAGGCATAAGAAAAAGATGCTGCTTCTATTAACTTAGTGTCAGAGGGGAAAATGTGCAATATTAGAAAAGGGTACAAGGAAGAGAAGGAGGAAAAAAGAAGAATACTAGCAAAAATTTAATAGTAGAAACATAGAAACATGATGGCAGAAAAAGACAATATGGCCCACCTTGTCTGCTCATCTAGTAAGGGCAGTGCTAAATTGAAACAAAGGATGGATGCATGCAATCATGAAAAAAACTTTATATTGGATGTGGCCTTAACTTTGAACCCATTTAACCTGTTGTAGCTGTAAAGAGATATAAAGAGTTATGAATGTCAGATGGAATATGGAAAGCCATAAACCTAGTAGAACAATTGTGCAAGGGACAAAAATAGAATGAATCATGGATGTTTCAGTAAGGGATCAAAAGTTATAAATCCTTTGCGTGGGTTCATCAGATTGTAATTAAAAAGTAGGCGTGCATAGGATTGTAGCAAGTAATGGGTGGATAACCCTTTCCCAGTGGAGCCAGCAGCAAAGAGGAAATAATAATGGAAGGTATAAGAAGACTTCACCAAAAATGCAATAGCACGAGAGTGTTATATACAGAGGGCATGCTCAAAAGTATGAGCATTGCAAGCTAAACTGAGCATCCTTTTGATTTCATCCGCTAGCTTTCAAGGGATATATACATTAGCCTTGCCCAAGGGGCTATATTGTCAGTGCAGAAGTATGAAAAGGTGAGGAGGTCAAATGTGAGTTCAGGCCAGGAAAGCAGAAAACTGGCATGACTACATTAGTAAAGATCTCCATAGAGTAATATCAGAGACATGGTTGGGCATATAAGGGGAGATCACGGGAGGAATCTGTCCAAAGCACCAGCATCTAACCATTCTTCTCTTTATGGCCACCCTGTACTGTAGACACCACAATGGCAGCACCACACAATCAGCTACTGCCTCCAAGATAATAGGGATTAGGGATGTGAATCGGGCTTCGGACAATTGAAAATATCGGACGATTATTTTCAAAATCGTCAGAAATCGGGGGCTCCCCCAAAATGATAGGAAAACCCCACAATATTGATCATGGGAGTTCTCTTATCATTTTGGGGAGGGTGGGAAAAACAGCACACAAAAATAACTTAGCTTCCCCCACCCTCCTGAACCCCCCCAAAAAAAAAACAACTTTTTACAGGTACCTGGTGGTCCAGTGGAGATCCCTGGAGCAATCTCCCGCTCCCGGGCCATCGACTGTCACTAATCAAAATGGCGCCGATGGCCCTTTGCCCTTACCATGTGACAGGGTATCCGTGCCATTGGTCAGACCCTGTCACAAGGTAGGAGCCCTGGATGGCCGGCACCATCTTGTGCTCCTACCATGTGACAGGGGCTGACCAATGGCACCGGTAGCCCCTGTGACATAGTAAGGGCAAAGGCTATCAGCGCCATTTTGAATACTGGCAGCCAACGATCCGAGTGCAGGAGGTCACTCCCGGACCCCCGCTGGACTTTTGGCAAGTCTTGTGGGGGTCAGGAGGGTCACCCAAGACTTGCCAAAAGCCCCTGGTGGTCCAGCGGGGGTCCGGGAGTGATCTCCTGCACTCGGGCCATCGGCTGCCAGTAATCAAAATGGCGCCGATAGCCTTTGCCCTTACTATGTCACAGGGGCTACCGGTGCCATTGGTCAGCCCCTGTCACATGGTAGGAGCACAAGATGGTGCGGGCCATCCAGTGCTCCTACCATGTGACAGGGTCCGGCCAATGGCACGGATACCCTGTCACATGATAAGGGCAAAGGGCCATCGGCGCCATTTTTATTAGTGGCAGCCGACGGCCTGGGAGCGGGAGATCTCTCAAGGGACCCCCACTGGACCACCAGGTACCTGTAAAACGTTTCTTTGGGGGTAGGGAGGGTGGGGGAAGCTAAAGTATTAGTTTTAAAGGGTCGGGGTGGGTTTTTTTTGTTTATCGGCTCGGGCACAGCCGATAAACAAAACCGCGATCGGGCCCAATGAAAAATAAAACACATGTAAATCGGAACCAGAATCCGAACCGATTCCGGTTCCGATTCACATCTCTATTCTTAACCAATTTCAGTTTGGACTTCACAGGTCTCAGGATTGAGACTTTTTTATGGAAAGAGAAAGAGTTGGCAAGTAGTTGAGTATCATAGATAAAGATATGAATGGTATTAAAAGCATGAGGAGTGTTTCAGTAAGTTTGCAAAGCAAGATTTGGATAGGAAAAGATGAAAAGTGGGCAAGTACTGTAGGGGAAGGGGATTTGGCAAGCACCTTGACCACAGCTGGAGCAGTGGAGGTTGGAAGCACCCTATGGTACCAAGAATGGCTTGGAATGGCAGCAGCAGTAGTAGTACTAGTATATTACTTTAGAACTGGAATGGTAGGAGTTGACCAACATAGCAAGAAGAGTAGCTGTAACACCTCCAAAGTTGTGGTGTTGTTAGTTTCCTGAAACTTATGGAAAATACCTTCCTCTGCAGGCAGAAAATGTAACATTCTTAGGGACTACAAAGTTTGTTTAAAATTATTAAGGATCCTGAGTTTTTCTAAGACAGTTTTGATATGGTTGGAGCATCAGTATGGCATACTGAAACTGGAAATATCAGGCTAGAGTGGTTATGTTTGGAAGAAGACAGGCTTATGCAGGATACTAGGGATGTGAATAGTTTTTTGACGATTTAAAACAATCGTCAGATATATTTTAAATCGTCAAAAATCATTCAGAGTCGCGATACAATAGAAATTCCCACGATTTATCATGAAAAATTGTAAATCGGGGGAGGGGGGAGGGGGGAGGGCGGGGAAAACCGGCACACCAAAAAAACCCCTAAACCCACCCCGACCCTATAAAACGAATCCCTTACCTTCCCCCACCCTCCCGAACCCCACCAAAACTTTTTACGAGTACCTGGTGGTCCAGTGGGGGCGCGGGGACCGATCTCCCGCTCTCGGTCCATCGGCTCCATTTTGGCTGCCACTCAAAAATGGCGCTGATGGCCCTTTGCCCTTACCATCTGACAGGGTATCCGTGCCATTGGCCGGCCCCTGTCACATGGTAGGAGCACTGGCTGGCCGGCACCATCTTTAAAGATGGCCGCCGCCGTATTTAAAGATGGCCACCGCCGTATTTAAAGATGGTCGCCGCCATCTTTAAAGATGGCGCCGGCCATCCAGTGCTCCTACCATGTGACAAGAGTCGGCCAATGGCACGGATACCCTGTCACATGGTAAGGGCAAAGGGCCAACGGTGCCATCTTTATGAGTGGCAGCCGATGGCCCGAGAACAGGAGATTGCTCCCGGGACCACCACTAGACCACCAGGTACTTTTAAAATGTTTTGGGGGGCTCGGGAGGGTGGGGGAAGCTAAGGGGTCGTTTTTAAAGGGTCGGGTGGGTTTTTTTTTTATCGGGCCATCGGCGCCATTTTTGAGTGGCAGCCAAAATAGCGCCAATGGCCCGAGAGCGGGAGATTGGTCCCCGCGCCCCCATTGGATCACCAGGTAATCGTAAAAAGTTTTGGGGGGGTTCGGGAGGGTGGGGGAAGGTAAGGGATTAATTTTAAAGGGTCGGGCCTCACTACAAAAAAAATAACGATGTGAATCGGAACCAATTCCGATTCACATCACCCACATCACCCACGATCAGATTCCACCCCCCCCCCCCCCCCCCTCTAGCCGAACCCGATCGATAAGACGATCGGGCACACGATTCACATCTCTACAGGATACATCAGGCCTCAGAGGATGTTGTTGAAGTATGGCATGCTGCAGGTGGAAGTGTTAGGCCACAGTAGTTAGGAATGTAGCAAGACAGGCTTATGCAGGATATGTTAGGCCTCTTTGGATATAGTGGAGCATGGGAATCTGCACTGGCACTATCAGGCCACAGTGATTATGGCTGAGCAAAGCATGATGCAGCCAGACATGAGAGGCCACAGTGATTATGTTTTGAGCAAGACAGCCTTATGCAGGATACGTTAGGCCTCAGTGGATATGGTTGAGCAAGGGATGCTGCAGCTAGAAGGGTAAGGCCATAGTGGTTATGGTTGGAGCAAGGCATGCTGCAGCTGGAAGAGTCAGGCCTTAGTGGATATGGTGGAGCATGAGATGATGCACCTGGAAGTGTCAGGCCACAGTGACTATGTTTTGAGCAAGACAGACTTATGCAGATTATGTTATCCCTCTGTGGTGGTGTTTGGCGCAAAGAAGGCAGAGAATCTCAGTGAAGTCATGCCCAGTGGTGATGATTGTGGCAGAGAAAGCCAGTGGAGACATTCCCCAGTGGTGGCGCTTACCACTGATTTCCTCTGCCTGCTTTGCCCTAAAAACTGACACCACTGATTTCTGCCGCCTACTTCACCTTAACAACTGTTTGGGGAAAAGCAGGCAGAGGAAGTCAGTGGAGTCATGCCTCGGTGGTGGCGTTTACCAAACCCCACCACTGAGGAATAACTCCATCGACATTCCCTGTCTGCTTGTCTCAACTGCTGTTGGGATGATGCAGGCAGAGGAAGTCGGTGGAGTCATGCCTCAGTGGTGAGGTTTTGGGAAAAAGACGTAAAGGAACTTAGTGGAGTCATGCCGCATGTAAGTGGGCCGGGGGTGGGGCCAGAGCCTCCAGGCACAGCGGCCATTTGCTGCTGTGTCTGGGATCATGGGCCAGCCATTGGCTGACGCGCACAACTTGCGCCTGCCCAAGGCAGGCATAACTGGGTAAGATACATTTTTTAGGAGGGTTTAGCTTAGGGCTGCGGGGTGGGAGAGTTAGGGGAAGGGAAGGTAGGGTGGGGGATAGGGAACGGAGGAAGGCAGCGCAGCTCGGCGCGCGCAAGGTGCACAATTGTGCACTCCCTTGCATGTGCCGAGCCCTGATTTTATAACATGCGCACGGCTGCGCATGCATGTTATAAATTTGGGCGTACATTTCTGCGTGCCGGGTTGCGTGCACAAATGTACGCCGTGCACGTATATTTTAAAATCTGCCCCCTTGTATATTACAGTGTGTTTGTGTGGTCTGTATATCTTATTCGGGCATCCTGTTACAGGGGCACTCCATGAAACTAGCAACCAGCAGATTTAAAACAAATTGTAGGAAGTACTTTTTCATTCAGCACACAATCAAGCTATGGTGTCTGTTCCTAGAAGTCATGGTCAAGGCAACTAACACCATGAGGTTCAAAAGGGGATTGGATAAGTTCCTGAATGAAAAGTCCATAAACAGTTATTAGCCAGTGCTTATACCTGGGAGTGAGATAAGCAAATAGATCAACTCTTGTTGATCTGACGGTGTGATGAATCATTAGAGGTGTGCATCCGTTTTTCCACGTATTTGTAATCCGCAACTTATTTTGTCCTATCTGTTAAATACGTGGGGAGGCGAAACGCATCGCGACTCCCCACATATTAAACAGATTTCTGTTTTATTCGGCCTCCTAAATAAAAATTTAAACCCTCCACCCTCCTGACCCCCCCAAGACTTACCAAAACTCCCTGGTGGTCCAGCGGCGAGTCCAGAAGCCATCCCTGCATTCTCACACCCACGTTTGCCGGTTTCATCATGACGCCGATAGCTTGTGTCACAGGGGCTACCGGTGCCATTGGTCAGTCCCTGTCACATGGTCACCGGCGCCATCTTGTGCTACTACCATGTGACAGGGGCTGACCAATGGCACCGGTAGCCCCTGTGACATAGTATGGGCAAAGGCTATTGGCGCCATTTTGAATCCTGGCATCAGACGGCAGGTCGCTCCGGGACCCCTGTTGGACCCACAGGGACTTTTGGCCAGCTTGGGGGGGCCTCCTGACCCCCACAAGACTTGCCAAAAGTCCAGCGGGGGTCCGGGAGCGACCTCGTGCACACCGGCCGTCCGATCCCAATACTCAAAATGGCGCCGATCGCCTTTGCCCTCACTATGTCACACATAGTGAGGGCAAAGACGATCGGCGCCATTTTGAGACGCAATCGCCTTTGCCCTTTGCATCTCAAAATGGCGCCGATCGCCTTTGCCCTCACTATGTCACACTTAGTGAGGGCAAAGGCGATCGCGCCATTTTGAGTATTGGCATCTGACGGCCGGCGTGCAGGAGGTCGCTCCTGGATCCCTGCTGGACTTTTGGCAAGTCTTGTGGGGGTCAGTAGGCCCCCCCAAGCTGGCCAAAAGTCCCTGTGGGTCCAATGGGGGTCCCGGAGCGACCTGCCATCCGATGCCAGGACTCAAAATCATGCCGATAGCCTTTGCCCATACTATGTCACAGGGGCTACCGGTGCCATTGGTCAGCCCCTATCACATGGTAGGAGCACAAGATGGCGCCGGTGACCATGTGACAGGGACTGACCAATGGCACCGGTAGCCCCTGTGACACAGGCTATCGGCGTCATGATGAAACCGGCAAACGTGGGTGTGAGAATGCAGGGATGGCTTCTGGACTCGCCGCTGGACCACCAGGGAGTTTTGGTAAGTCTTGGGGGGGGGGGGTCAGGAGGGTGGGGGGTTGTAGTTAATTTTAATTTTAGCTGGGACAGGAATTTAACTCACCGTGGTAACGTATTGACAGATCGACAACTTATGGAATTCTCCATACTTCCGCATGAAACGGAATTGACCCCCCACGAATACGTATCACGAATATAACGAAAACGTTTTGGCTGCACATCCCTATGAATCATCAGAATCCTTACAAGCTTCTGCATAGAGACCCTTTTTTAAAAAAAACTTAAGGCAGCAGCTGTTTGGCTTAAAGTGAAGTTAAAGCTAAAATGGCTGCTACAGGGATTGCATTTCCCAGCTTTCCCTATAGCTTAGTTTGAGAGAGCCTGAGCAGGGAAGAACTGAGTCAGAATGAGTCAGCAGTGCCCAGGCAATAGGTTACCAGGTACAATAAATTAGGAGATGTTATTTTTCATTAGAAAAAGGAGCGCAACAGGAGGACTGGTGATAGAAATGAAAGAGCAGAGCAGAACTGCCAGTCATGAAGAAAGAAGACAACTCTGGGGAGGATTTAGAAGTAACGCTTGTGGATCCATGGAGTCAGAGCTAAGTCAATCTTTAAACTATTAAAAGGGAGAGATCCTTATCTCGCCGAATGAGTGACTTTGGGAAACATTTGGTGGAAAAGGAAAGCAGGCTGTAATGTAATGCTGTGGGAGCCAGGAAATGCAAGCACCCATTTGTCTTGAGCTGTGCTCTTAACTTCAAGGTACTATGACTGGGATATCTTAAGCGAAAAGCTGTGCAGTAGAAGCTTAAGGAATAGAAAATGCCATGAATGGGATAACAGCTGTGTTTTAAATTCTAAAGACCTAAAACATGGTATAGAGTGATGAAGAGCTGTTTTCCTACCTCCTGAAGAGCTGAGATTGATACAGAATAATTGGAAGTCTAGGCATTCAAGTCCTAAGAACTGAAGCTTCTAGTAAATGGATATGAAATGTGTTCTGATTCCAGTGGATTTTAACTGCTGACGATGCCTAAAGGCTATATTTTGCTTATTAAAGAGCAGGAGCTGATATAGCAGCAATTGTAAGCAATGCATGTGAATATATGGGATCTGGAAATGTTATCAATTGAGTATTTGCAGTGCTTGTGGACTGGTAGAACTGAACAGACACAAATTGTTTAAAGGCAGTATATTTTCTTTGAATGAAAACTATCATAACTCTGTTGAAAATCATACCTTTTAGTCCCTGGAGAAACTGAAACTGTATATGAATTATGTTGAGCATTGAAACTGAAGTAGACATGCTTTAATTTTATGTTTTGAAATCTGGATAATAAATAGGAGAGTATGAATGACAGAATGACTCTGCAGCAAAGTAATTTAACTCAAGCTAGTGAAGTGTCCCAGTTCCAGTCTTGCTAACCACAAACGTTTACTGCTCATATTGTCAGAAAAGCCTCACTATTGTGAGTATTAAGGACCCTGAAGATGCTGTGTCTAGAGCCTGAACAAGAAGGCTAGATATTAAAAGGAGAAGGTAGATTTGAGGTGTTTCCAATAGTCTTAAACTTCGTGTCTACACTTTTCCCTGATTAAGGTTTTCCCCAAACAGCTGAACAATCCAACCAGTAGGCCTGAGGCCACCCTAAGACCCAGTCATGTCACAGACTGGTAATTGTGACCTGGCCAGTCTACTGTCAGAAACAGAATGCTGGGCTTGATGGACTTTGATCTGACTAAGCATGGCATTTCTTATATTTTGGCCACTACCTTAGCACACTGTTTCACTATCTTGAGTTCACCATGGTCGCTCTCCTGGTTGGTGCATATTAACTCCTCACCACCTACAACATACTGCTCCCTTTGATTTATGCACCTAAGAATGCATACCTCTACAATTTTTAGCATTACATCTTAACTGCTAAGTATTAGAGCACTTCTCAAGCTTTCTTAAATCACTTTTCATTCCATCAACTTCTTCAGAGTTGTCGATTTTTGCAGATCTTATTGTCATCCACAAAAAGGCAAACGTTTTCCTCTAACTCCTTTGCAACATCACTAACAAAGATAGGGGCGGATTTTCAGAGCCCTGCTCGCGTAAATCCGCCCAAAACCGGGCGGATTTACGCGAGCAGGGCCCTGCGCGCCGGGAAGCCTATTTTACATAGGCCTCCCGGCGCGCGCAGAGCCCCGGGACTCGCGTAATTCCCGGGGTTCTCGGAGGGGGGCGTGTCGGGGGGCGGGCCCGGTCGTCGCGGCGTTCCGGGGGCGTGTCGGCAGCGTTTTGGGGGCGGGTACGGGGGCGTGGCTACGGCCCGGGGGCGTGGCCGCGCCCTCCGTACCCGCCCCCAGGTTGCGGCCCGGCGCGCAGCAGGCCCGCTGGCGCGCGGGGATTTACGTCTCCCTCCGGGAGGCGTAAATCCCCCGACAAAGGTAAGGGGGGGGTGTAGACAGGGCCGGGTGGGTGGGTTAGGTAGGAGAAGGGAGGGTAAGGTGAGGGGAGGGCAAAGGAAAGTTCCCTCCGAGGCCGCTCCGATTTCGGAGCGGCCTTGGAGGGAACGGGGGGAGGCAGTGCGGCTCGGCGCGCGCAGGCTATACAAAATCGATAGCCTTGCGCGCGCCGATCCAGGATTTTAGTGGATACGCGCGGCTCCGCGCGTATCTACTAAAATCCAGCGTACTTTTGCTTGAGTCTGATGCGCAAGCAAAAGTAGGCTGATCGCGCTTCTTTTAAAATCTACCCCATAGTGAACAGAACTGGCCCTAGGACTGATCTCTGAGGTACTCTACCTATCACCCTTCTCTCCTCAGAATGAATTCCATTTACCATTACTTTGCCTTCAAACACTCAACCAATTTCTAATCTAGGCTACAACTTTGGAACACACCCTAGGCTATTCAATTTATTAAGCCTCCTATGCAGGACAGTATCAAAAGCCTTTCTGGAGTCCAAGTAAACCACTGCCAATGCATGTTTTTTAAATCTAATTCTCTAGTCACCCAATCAAATAAATCAAGGAGATTTGTCTGACACAATCTACCCAAGATAAAACCATTCTTTCTTGGATACTGCAAACCACAGGAATGTAGGTAATCCACTATCCTTTCCTTCAGGATAGTCTCCATCAATTTCCCCACAACTGCGATAAGGCTAACTGGGCTGTAGTTTCCAGCCTCCTGTTTATAAGAACTTCTCCAGTTCTCTGGGACCATGCTGGACTCCAAAGATCTATTGAACAGATCCTTCAGCAGAACTGCTAGGACATCTCTGAACTGTCTTAGTATCCTAAGGTACTTTCCATCTGGCCTCATGGCTTTGTCCACTTTCATTTTTCTAGTTGCATACAGACATTTTCCTCTGTAAATAGTGCCATATCTAACCTGCTCTCAGATGTACGCTTGGCAACTTTCATCAGTTCTTCTTCAACCCATTCTTCAGTGAAAACTGAACAGAATTATTATTTTAGCATTTCTGCTTTCTCCTCATCTCTCTTTCACACATTGTTCCTCATCTCCTTTCAGTCTTACAATATCAGCTCTGTTCTTCCTTCTTTCACTGTCATAACTAAAGAAAATTTTGTCATCATATTTTATTTCTTTTGCTATCTTCCCTTTGCGCTCTGGCCATCCTGTCTTCTTTTCCAGTTTCCTTCAGCTTAACTAGATATTCTATCCAGTGTTCTTTATTTCATGTTCCTTTGTAGTTTTTGAATGCTAATCTTTTATGACTACTTTTTCAGACACCTTTTTGAAAAACCATACTGGTTTTCTTTTTTTTGCTTACTTTTATTACATTCCTCACTATAGCACCTTTTAGTTTAGTCCACTATTCTTCCACTTTGTTGCTTTCTCCCACCCTCCCAGGGTCTCATTTTGGTACTTCCTCATTCTACAAAACTCAGTATTTTTAAAATTGAGAACTTTTAGCTTTGCATGACTCATCTCTGCCTTCATGGGAATATCAAACCATATGACATGATGGCCACTGGTGCTAAGAAGTGTACCTATCTACCAAGACATTTGAAACACCATCACCATATGTAAGTACCAGGTCCAGTATTGTCCCTTCCTTCATGGGCTCCATCACTATTTAAAGGGAGTTCACAGTCTCTCCTAAACAAGTCTGATAATTCATAATAATATCTGGTAGGTAAAATCTCCTATCAACACCAGCCGGAGGCTTATAGACCACCTCAATTTAAATTGAAGTGACATCACCTCTCTCCAGTACAGCCCGTAGTGCCTCCCTTCAACTCCAAGGCCCTTGCATTTCATTTGGATATGATTTTTGACATAAAGAGCTACTCCTTCCCCTTTTCTGCCAAACCTTTTCTTCGTAATCAGATTCTAGATGTTATTTTATATACTATTTAGATTTATTCCCTACTTTATTTGAAAACAAAATTCACCCAAAGCAGTTTACAGCACATATTAGAATAGTAGCAAATAAATGGAGGTTAGTTGCAGATTCACAATAAGAAAGGAATAAACAATTAAAAATAGCAGCACAAATCACATTCTAACTTCGTAAATAAAAAAGTGCCTTGGCACTAACTATGATAGATCCCACATACTGAATAGGCTTTGCTAATAGTATAGCAAAGATTCTGGTAGCTTTAGAAACATAAACATAGTAATGATGGCAGAAAAGGGCCAGTGGTCCATCCAGTCTGCCCAGCAAGCTTCCCATGGTATTATCTACGGTGCCATTCATGTTACCCCTATGTATCAGTCAGTTATGCTTGGCATGTGTTATTGTTTGTAAGGTTTTGGGTGGACCCTTGGACACTGTGGTTGCTGACCATGCCCAAGGGGGGAGGTCCCGTGAGGGGCCACAGGTCAGGCTCAGCTTAGGACACACAACACAGATAGATCTTTTATTAGCAGTATTGGGGAGCCACCAGAGGTGGCAGTAGTGAGCAGAGATGAAGCCCAGCTGGGCTTGTAGTCCCTCAGGCTCTGGAACAGCGATTCCACAATGGCTGTGCTGTAGTGAAGAGAAACTGAGATAGTGAGTACAATGAAGTATATGCAGGGTTCTGGAATAGAGCCTCGTTAGTTGAGTACTCACACAGCGGTTTCTCTCGGTAGGAATCACAGGAGCTGGAATAGAGGCAGGCCCTTGAGGAGCAAGTACCTCGTTCCAGGGAACAATTCTGAGAGAAGTAGAGAGTAACTCACTGATGGTGTAGGCAGCGGTATCTTCCAGGCAGAAGTGAAGTCCAGGCAGTGAGTCCGGGAACATGGGCCCTCGAGGAGTGAGTACCGGTTCCAGATAGTGACCTGAAAGAGAAGCCCCCGAGGAGCGGGTATCCCAAATAGAGTAAGTCCAATAATGGAGAGGCAGAGTAGCTAGGTATGGAGAGCGAATCCCATCCATAAGGAGTTCCAGTACGAATACCTGACCTTGCTAACTCGATTAGCTAGCAGTTCTGTAGGCTTTTTGTATCCGGGATGCGTGACGTCATCACAGGGGGACGCCCCTGAGGTTCATGCCAAAGAAAGTATTTGAAACAGGGCCGCGAGGCACGCGCTCCCTAAGGCAGCTGGACAGCATGGAGGGAGGCAGCACCCAAGCCAGACCAGAGAGGACAGCAGGCAGACGCCGCAGCAGCCAAACGTCCGTCAACCGCAGGAGGAGTTGCCAGAGAGGTAAGGAGGGTGGAGTGGAGACGTCAGGCAGTGACAGTCGTAACAGTACCCCCTTTCAAAGGGTGGTCTCCTCTGTGGGTACCAGGCTTAGGTTTTGAAGGATGCACGAGATGAAATTGACGGAGCTTCTCTTTATCAAGGATGTTAACCTGAGGCTCCCAAGAGTTTTCTTCAGGGCTGAAACCCTCCCAAGAAAGGAGGTATTCAGGTGTTTTGCCTCGTCTTTGGACATCAAGATTCTCTTCAACCTTGAATTCTAGGTCATCTTCCACGTTGAGGGCAGGTCGTTCCTGAATCTTGGAAGAGAATTCACTGAGTATGAGAGGTTTCAAGAATGAAACATGAAATATGTTGTGGATATTTAGTCCAGGTGGTAACTTCAGACTCTAGGTGATGTTGCCAAGATGTCGGAGGATTGGAAATGGTCCAACGTGGTGAGGAGCCAACCGAGTGGAGGGTAACTTCAGTCTGAGATGTTTGGCAGATAACCAGACTTTATCTCCGGGTTTGAAGACAGGCGCTTGAGAATGGTGAGCGTCAAAGAACTTCTTAGCGTGGTCACTCGCTTTGACTAGCATATCTTTCATCTGAGTCCACAGGTTATGGATTTCATCAGCAGTAGATTGAGCTGCTGGGGAATTCACTGAGAGCTTCAGTGGAAGTGGTGGTGTTGGATAGCATCCATATACCACTTCAAAAAGTGTTGATCCAGTTGATGTTGCTGGATGAGAGTTGATGGCAAATTCAGCCCAAGGTAACAGTTCAGCCCAGTTATTCTGACAGCAACTCACATAGGCTCAAATGAACTGTTTTAAGGTTCTATTAATCCGTTCTGTTTGGCCATTTGATTGCGGATGATAGGCTGAAGTGTAGTCTAGAGAGATGTCGAATAACTTGCACAAGGCCCTCCAGAATCTTGCCGTGAATTGAGATCCTCGGTCTAAGACAATGTGTCTTGGTAGGCCGTGAAGGTGAAAAATGTGTGATATGAAGAGCTTCACAAGCTCCAAGGCTAAAGGTAAGCCAGGCAGTGCCACAAAATGGGCCATCTTGCTGAAGCGATCAACTGTTACCCAGATGGTATTCATTCCTCCAGAAGGGGGTAAATCGACTACAAAATCAGTAGCGATGTGTGACCAGGGCTGTTCCGGAACTGGCAGTGGTTGCAGCAAACCCCACAGTTGTCCAGAAGCAGGTTTGTGTTTGGCACAGTTGGTACAGGATGCCACGTAGGATAGGGTATCCTTCTTGATAGTAGGCCACCAATAAAACTTCTGGATCTTGAGCAGGGTAAAGCGTTGACCAGGATGGCCAGCCAGCTTGGAATCGTGTGCCAAAAAGAGTATTTTCTTCCTGAGTGTTTAGGCATGATGGTCTTAACAGCGGGCACAGAATATGTAGTCGCCAAGATGACTTTCTTTGGGTCAATTATGTGCTGAGGTTCTTCAGACACATCCTCTGAGAGAAAGGAGCGAGACAGGGCATCAGCTCTAGTATTTCTGTCTCCGGGGTGATATTTAAGCACAAAGTCGAAACGATTGAAGAATAATGACCATCTAGCTTGTCTGTGGTTAAGACGTTGTGCATGGCGGAGATACTCTAGATTTTTGTGATCCATGAATACAGTTATTTGATGTTGAGCGCCTTCGAGCCAAGGCTACCATTCCTCGAATGCAAGCTTTATTGCCAAGAACTCTTTATCGCTGATCCCATAGTTCTTCTTTACCAGGGAGAAACGTCATGAGAAGAAAGAGCAGGGACGTAAGGCTATAGAGTCTCCAGGGGAAGCCAGCACACAGAACTTACTCCTGCTTGGAGGAGCAGGTAAGTTCCAAAACAAAAAAATTAGTTGGGGGGATTAGGGGTCGAGGAGGAGAGGGGAAAAGGGGAAAAGGGAGGAAGGGTAGGTGGGTATAGGAAAGTTTCCTCCCAGTCCTCTCCTTAATTGGAGCAGGACTGGAAGGGAACTGGGCAAAGGACCTATCGCGTCACCTGCGTACTTTAAAATATTCCCCCATCCACATATGCTTGCGCCGATATAAAAATCGGGTGCACATATATGTGTGGATTTCATATTTTATAACATGAATGTGGCAGCGTGCGCATGTTATAAAATCAGAGCATCCATGTTAAAAGCTACCCCTTAAAGTTCATCGTGCTTTATTCTTCAGAAATGTGCCTAACAATAGGGATGTGCTATTGTTTCAAATGACAAAGACAATGTCAACAACATTGTCTGTCTATATCATTTCATGTCCTTTTTTAAATAAAATGACAACCCCCTCCACACACAGAATTCTGGATTTTTTTTCCAGTTTTAATGTGCACTAATTTAAAACTGTGCAGACAAACTTGAAATAGTGCATACTTACTTAAATAGTGCACACTAAGGCCTGGATTTTCTATCTTCGCACTGGTTTGTGAATCCCAGCGCTAACGGGGAGCAGGGGGGCGAAGCAGGGGAGGGCCTGCAAAAGCCGGCAACGATCGCATCACCACGGTGCTATCGCTGCCGGCTTTCACACCCAATAGCGCCATTGTAAAAGATGCTGCTATTGGGCGTGCTACTGGCGGTGATAAGGGGCCTTACCTTTTCGCCGTCAGCAAGTTTCTGCGATGTCCACCCCGACTCCTCCTCTTCCGATGCTGACTCCGCCCTGATCTAGGTATCACATGTGAAAAGGGCCTTTTCGCATGTGATAGGGTTAGAAAATAACCCCCTAAATCAACATAGTATGGACTTATTTGAGTTAGTACATATAAATTTGAATTAGTGCACACTAAAAAAACCAAACAGGCCCTCACTAGACCACCAGGGTGGTATGGCTCTTAGGGGGTGGGTTGCTGGGTTGGGTCTTAAGGAGGACTGGTACAAATAGCTGTACAAGGTCTTTTAAAGTGTTGTGAGAGTTCCTTACATGCTCCCTCACATATTCTTCCCCCTCAGCTCAGCCTTGTCAAGCCAGGCGTACAGCCGTGCCCTGGCTAATTCTCAGCTATTCCTCACCGGAGACCCATCCTTTGGTGGCTAATTTGGCTAATTTGACTCATTGTAAGCAGGGCCCACAGGGTCAAAAACCTGTGGCCAGTCACGTCACAGAATGATAGGGTACAGGAGCTCACGAAGGACTCTTACTTTCATAATGTCTTGACCTGCCATGGACGTCAGCAAAATCTGACTGGTTGGGTATTCTTGTTTGCCCCCATGTCTGCAGAAATATGTCTCTTTTTTTTTCTTGTGGTTGATGTGCTCTTATTGGAGGAGGTCCTCACAAATGAGAGTCTTTCCAGATCCTGAATCCACCAACACTTGGATGGGGAATTCATCCCGTTTCACCTGGATTATGAACTCCTTGAGATGCTGATGACGGATATCCCCTAAACTACAATTTTGTAGCTTTGTGAAAGTGCTTGCCCACTCATATTCCCATTTTCCATTCTCATTCTAGGGTTCTATTACTTCCCCCTTCTCTTCCTTGTGCTATTCCTCCAGCTTATATTCATACTTCACATCTTCTAACCATGGACACTCTGCCATTATGGTCCAGTGCTTTACAATAAAAGCATGTTCCCTGTGTGGCATCATCTTTGCCATTAGTTAATCTTCTTGAGGGTTCTTTATTTTCAGCTGTTCTAAATAGGCAGCAGTCCTCCTGATGATCATTCCCTGAACAAAAAGCACAGAATGAAAAATAGTTTGCCATTTTGTTGCTGGGCAGATGTGAATTCCCTGCAATAATTTTTTTCTTCTAGGATGATGATTTTTCCTGCTTTGCAGTTTTTCCTTTATCCCCAGAGATTTTACAGTCTAGTGATGTCTGGGTCACTAAGCTGATGTCCATACTTCTGACCGTTCAAAATGGCAGTCCCTTGCTAAATGTCCTCTCTGAACATAAGAACATAAGAAAATGCCATACTGGGTCAGACCAAGGGTCCATCAAGCCCAGCATCCTGTTTCCAACAGTGGCCAATCCAGGTCATAAGAACCTGGCAAGTACCCAAAAACTAAGTCTATTCCATGTTACTGTTGCTAATGGCAGTTTAAAGCATGTGGAAAGACTGAGATCTGTGTTCTGGGTACAGAAAATGGGTTCTCCGATTCTGCAGGTCACTGCTGGGAAGCTTCACTCTCTGTGCTTCCCCAGGAAGTATATGTGGGTCTTTCTGGCCTCCTTATCTCATTGGGCATTAAGTCTGCTTGGTAGAAGTGTTGTGACCGTCACTGCTCAACGTCCTCACTCTGCCCTCTTTACTTCTGTGGCAACTCCCTCTGGGTCTGATGGACGGCTGGCTGCCGTGGCATCTCCATGCCGTATCCCTCCGGCGTCCCCGGACCGCCTCGACATTGCAGATCTGTCATGTTGTCGGAATACCTAGGGCATGCGCGTGCGTTCTGATTGAAGTACTAGCAAGGGCGCGAACCTCAGGGGCGTCCCCCTGAGATGACGTCATCCACTTCCAATATTTAAAGGTCTCTATTTCACTATCTAACTGAGTTAGCAAGGGGATTGTTTCAGCTATATTTCCCAAGCTACTCTGCCTACTCGGTCTTACCAGAGGTACCCGCTCCTCAGGGGCCTCGCTCTTTTTCTTTACGTTCAGATTACAGATAGGAACCGGTACTCGCTCCTCGAGGGCCCATGTTCCTGGACACTCTGTACTGCTTGGAAGCTATCACTGCTACAAACAATTGTGAGTTACCATCGTTCTCTCAGAGCTTTCCCTGGAATCAGGTACTCGCTCCTCGAGGGCCTAAACCTTTCCAGTTCCTGAGCTTCCTTGAGACCTTATGTGAGTTTTGTCACCTAGTTCTGTTCATAAATTCTGCTTACTCTGCCTACTCACTTTTCTACAGTTTCTCAACAGCTCAGCCATCCCGGATCGCTGTTCCAGTAACTAAGGGACTGCAGCCCAGTCGGGCATATCAGCTCACTATTGCCACTTCTGGTGGTTTCAAAAACCTGTTTAATAAAAGAACTAATGTGTGTCTGTCTCCATACTCAAACCTAGCCGGTGGTCCCTCTCGGGATATTCTCCCGGGGGAGTGGTCATCTGCCACTGGCCCAGGGATCCACCCACAACTATATCAGATTCATTACAGATTGCTACTCCTTAGCAAGACGATATCTGAGACACTACAAGATTGCTGATTCCTCCTCCTTTAGGAGTCATCAATAACAGATTGCTAGCTCCTATCTGGTTGCTCCTCCCACCAGACAGCAGACTAATAACAGATTGATAACTCCTCAAGGAGATTCCTAACAAGAAGGCATCTGCCATTTCTAGAGATCTTCCCAATGTGAGCCCAGTGTGTCAGTAGACACAATCTTGGATAGGTCAGTCAAGTCCATCTAAGAATTGTTTCAGGAGCACCTGTTGGGCTATTTTGAGCCAGTCTTTGCCTCCAGCTATAGCCACTTCCAGCTGTCATCCTTCAGCAATGAAATAGACTTTGAAGTAGAGATGTGAATCAGTTCCGGAATAATTTCCAGAAATGGGCTCGTAGAACCGTGGGGAATCTATTTTTTTCCATGGTCCTGACCACTTTTTTTTTTGGCTGTCCTGAGCCGAAAAAAAAAACCCCACCCTGACCCTTGAAATCTAATTATTTAGAATCCCCCACCCTCCTGATCCCCCCTCCCCCCAAAACTTTCCTAAAGTACCTGGTTGTCCACCGGGGGTCCTGGGAGTGATCTCCTGCTCTTGGGCTATCAGCTGCCAGTAAACAAAATGGCGCTGATGGCCCTTTGCCCTTACCATGTGACAGGGGCTATCGGTGCCATTGGCCGGCCTCTGTCACATGGTGGAAGCAATGGATGGCCGGCACCATCTTAAAAAATGGCATGGACCATCCATTGCTCCTACCATGTGATAGGGGCAGGCCAATGGTACCGATTGCCCTTACCATGTGACAGGAGCTAAGGGTCATCGGCGCCATTTTGATTAGTGGCAGTTGATGGCCTGAGAGTGGGAGATCACTCCCGGGACCCCCACTGGATCACCAGGTACTTTAGGAAAGTTTTGAGTGGGTCAGGTGCGTCGGAGATTCTAAATAATTAGATTTAAAGGGTCGGGTGGGTTTGGGTTCTTTTCTTCTGTGTGCCCTTTCTTTCCCCCCTCCCCAAAATGATAAGAAAACTGCCTGAAAATTTCATGGGGTTTTCCTATCGCTTTCGGGGACCCCCCGATTCTTGACGAATTAGAAAATATCATACTATATTTTCATCCGTCAGAAAAATGATTCACATCCCTACTTGTCTCCCCTCCCCCTGGCAAGCCCAGCCACCGATCGCGCCTCCTGCCTGCCGCGCCGTCCTTCCTTTCAGCGCAGGGACCCTCCCACCAACCAGGGAACCACCAATCAGGAGCGGAGAGGGCGATTTAAATTTTACAACCTGCAGGCGCCGCGTTTAATCGCTCCGGACCTCCGTTGCCGCTGCTGCCGCTGCTGCTGCTGCGCCTTGAGGGAGGTAGGGCCTGCGCGATCGGCGCCCAGACCCGTCGGGGTAAGGCCTCTTGTCTCCCCTCCCCCCGGCGAGCCCAGCCACCGATCGCGCCTCCAGCCTGCCGCGCCGTCCTTCCTTTTGGAGCAGGGACCCTCCCACCAACCAGGGAACCACCAATCAGGAGCGGAGAGGGCGATTTAAATTTTACAACCTGCAGGCGCCGTGCGCCTGCGTCGCGCGCCGAAGGAGTGCAACAAAGGGGCTGGCCCCTTTGTGCGCCCCTTCGTGCAGCCACTGAGTCCAAGAAGAAGTGAGAGAAAATAGTAATAAATAAAAGTAAGTTCATCACCCGTTCCCGACCGTCTTTCACCCTTCCATCTGCTGAGATTCGTGCCACCTCTAAGCGGATTGAACCCGCTCTCCCTTTGTTCTGGGACTCTCTCTGTGGTAACCCACAATTCCTTACCGCAGCTTAGAGCACTAAGTCAAATCTAAGTGCTTTTAGCCTCCTTCAACCTCCAGTGTCCTCCACTCGGAATGCATTCAACCTCCACTCGGACTGCATTCAACCTCCAGTGTCCTCCACTTGGACTGCATTCAACCTCCACTCGGACAGCATTCAACCTCCACTCGGACTGCATTCAACCTCCAGTGTCCTCCACTCGGACTGCATTCAACCTCCACTCGGACAACATTCAACCTCCACTCGGACAGCATTCAACCTCCAGTGTCCTCCACTTGGACAGCATTCAACCTCCACTCGGACAGCATTCAACCTCCACTTGGACTGCATTCAACCTCCAGTGTCCTCCACTCGGACTGCATTCAACCTCCACTCGGACTGAATTCAACCTCCAGTGTCCACCATTCGGACAGCATTCAACCTCCACTCGGACTGCATTCAACCTCCAGTGTCCTCCACTCGGATAGCATTCAACCTCCACTTGGACAGCATTCAACCTCCACTTGGACTGCATTCAACCTCCAGTGTCCTCCACTCGGACTGCATTCAACCTCCACTCGGACTGCATTCAACCTCCAGTGTCCACCACTCAGACAGCATTCAACCTCCACTCGGACTACATTCAACCTCCAGTGTCCACCACTCGGACAGCATTCAACCTCCACTCGGACTGCATTCAACCTCCAGTGTCCACCACTCGGACAGCATTCAACCTCCACTCGGACTGCATTCAACCTCCAGTGTCCACCATTCGGACAGCATTCAACCCCCAGTTTCCACCACTCGGACAGCATTCAACCTCCAGTGTCCACCACTCGGACAGCATTCAACCTCCACTCGGACTGCATTCAACCTCCAGTGTCCACCACTCGGACAGCATTCAACCTCCACTCGGACTGCATTCAACCTCCAGTGTCCACCACTCGGACAGCATTCAACCTCCACTCGGACTGCATTCAACCTCCAGTGTCCACCATTCGGACAGCATTCAACCCCCAGTTTCCACCACTCGGACAGCATTCAACCTCCAGTGTCCACCACTCGGACAGCATTCAGCCTCCACATGGACAGCATTCAACCTCCACTCGGACAGCATTCAACCTCCAGTGTCCAGCACTTGGACAGCATTCAACTTCCAGCATCCACCATTCGGCCCCTACAGTCTCTTTCAATTTCTGGTACTCCTCACCCGATTTCCTTCTTCCTCTCCCTCACCCAATCAAAGATGACAACTTTCTCCAACTCTTATTTCCAAAACAGACACAGCCACCTTATTAACATCCCCCTATTGAAAAACAACAAAAACTTCTTATGTCTCACCAATGCGCAGTCATTGTCTAAGAAACACATGTTAATTTCTGATATACTACACGAAAAAAATCCTGACTTCTTCGCCATAACTGAATCCTGGCTAAAAAACACCAATCAAGTAATTCTGAACCACCTTAACCACAATGACTACGATACCTTTTCAATTCCCCGTAACTACAAAAGAGGAGGAGGCCTGCTACTTATCATAAGAAAACACTTTTCAATGAAAATAATCCCACACAACCTCCCTAAACAATTTGAAGTTACTCTCTTCGACTCCCAACATCTACAAATCTGCCTCGTTTATTGCCCCCCCTAAACATAGAAACATAGAAACATAGAAATGATGGCAGAAGAAGACCAAATGGCCCATCCATTCTGCCCAGCAAGCTTCACACACTTTTTTCTCTCATACTTATCTGTTTCTCTTAGCTCTTGGTTCTATTTCCTTTCCACCCCCACCATTAATGTAGAAAGCAGTGATGGAGCTGCATCCAAGTGAATATCTAGCTGATAAGTTAGGGGTAGTAGGGGTAGTAACCGCCGCAATAAGCAAGCTACACCCATGCTTATTACTACTAGACAACAACATTTCTCCGCTCATTGAATTTCTCATCTCTAACATCAACATAAAAAAACCTGTGATCATTCTTGGAGACTTCAACCTCCATACAGACGCCAACCCCCGTTCTCCTAGTTGCGAAACTCTTCTCGACATGCTATCAAGTCTAAACTTCATCCTTCAAGTGAACAACCCTACACACAAAGCAGGTCACACTCTCGACCTGATTTTCACCAACAACTTCTTCATGAACTCTTCTATTTCTCACAACCCAGTCCCATGGTCTGATCACCATCTCTTACTCTGCAAATCCCAAACGAACTTCAACAACCCAACAAATAATAACTCTACAAAATAATCCTTCAAATTCCGTCCACCCTATCAAATTAATCTTCTCCTTCAAGAGCTGGGTCTACAACTAGCGAATCTTGACTTATCAAACATAAATAACGCTATCCAATCATGGTCCTCAATCACTGAAACAACCGCTAACATCATTAACCTGGAGAAGATCAAACACCTAAAGAACAAAAAAGAAATACAAAACCCATGGTTTAACACCACCCTAAAAAACATGAAATCAGCTCTCAGGAAAACAGAGAAAGAATGGCAAAAAAATAAGCTGCCTGCTACTCTACAAAAATACCGTTCACAATTAGCAGCCTACAAGAAATCAATCCAAAACACAAAACGGAACTACTTCGGCAATAAAATTATAAATTCCTCCAACAAACCCAAATCCTTATTCAACCTTGTAAACAACCTCATCTCCGATATCCACATCTCCAACACTTCTATTACTTCTATTATTATAAATAAATACAGACTCTTGTGAGCTGAAGTACTTGACCTGGAAGGTCATATTTTTGTTGGTGGTTACTTGGGCCTGTATTGTCTGTGAGCTCCAGGCTTTAGGAACTTAGCCACCTCACCCTGACTTTTTTTTTCTTGGCATTTGAGGAATAGCCTAGCTCCAAGCCAGCATTGTACATAGTTTTGTTACACTGGTTACTTCAGTATGTTAGTGTTTACGGGCTCTTAATGTTATCTCAAGCAGCCCCAAGCGTTTGTTTCTTTTTATCTCTTTGTTTTTTCTTTGTTCCTGTTCATTGTAATTTCCATACTATAGTTCTACTGTAAACCGATATGATGTCTCTACTAATATCAGTATAGAAAAGTCTACAAATAAATAAATAAAATAAATTACCAAAAAAAACCTAAGCCAAGATTTAGCCATCTACTTTAAGGATAAAATCTCCAAAATAACAAACACCTTCATCACCTCTTCTTTCTGCAAGTTACAAACTTCTTCAATTAACATCCCTCCTTGGCTCGACTTCAGACCTATTTCCATCACTGAAACTGAAAAAATGATGAAGAAAATCAACCCTGCTCGTCATGAACTCGACACCATTCCCACCCGAGTTCTTAAAGAAATTGCCTATCCTTTAGCTCCAACAATTTCAGCAATCATCAACAAATCGCTCGAGGAAGGCAAGCTGCCTCCCAAGTTAAAAATTGCCACCGTCACTCCTTTATTAAAGAAAAAAAACCTCAATCCAGATGACTTAAACAACTACCGCCCAATCTCCAACCTACCCTTCTTTGCAAAAATGATTGAGAAGGCAGCATTGAAACAACTCAACGACCATCTAGACGATAATAAAATTCTTTATCCTTCCCAATTCGGCTTCAGAAAAAACCATAGCACTGAAACCCTCCTCCTTAAACTCTCCAATACCATCCTAAGAGGTTTTGACAACAAAAAAGGATACCTTCTGATTCTCTTAGACCTCTCTGCTGCCTTCGATACAGTGGATCATAAAATTCTCATCTCCTGTCTAGAATCCATTGGGCTGGCTGGCAAAACTCTCAGTTGGTTCTCATCCTTCCTCAGTAACAGACACTTCAAAGTTTTTCACAACAATAGCTCTTCTTCTCCTATCCCCCTCAATACAGGTGTGCCTCAAGGATGAGCACTTTCACCAATTTTATTCAACATCTACCTGACCCCTCTTTGCCATCTCTTATCTAGTCTTGACATAACGTATTACATGTATGCAGACGATATTCAATTACTCATTCCTATTTCTTCCTCGATAGAAGATGCTATGTCTAAAGCAGCCTCACACTTGGATACTATCAGAAACTTGCTAATTCATCTTAAATTATGTCTAAATACAAGCAAAACCGAATGTATCCTAATTGCCAAAAAAAATCCTGGACATTTAACAATTCCACCCTTCTACTTTGACAAGACCCTCGTCCTTCTCAAAGAGAGCGTTAAAGAGTAAGACCTGGGTGTCTGGTTAGACACTGACCTAATCTACAAAAAACACATCTCCACAAAAATAAAGGAAGGCTTTCACAAACTTCAAATAATAAAACATCTAAAACCCCTACTCCACCCCCATGATTTCAAAACTGTCCTTCAAGCCCTCATTTTTTCAGGTTTGGATTACTGCAACTCCCTATTGATTGGCCTTCCAAAATCTTCCTTGAGACCCTTGCAGCTCCTTCAGAATGCTGCAGCCAGAGTTCTAACAGGTACAAGAAAAGCTGATCACATTACACCTGTTCTCAACCAATTACAGTGGCTCCCTATTGAAAAAAGAGCAGAATTCAAAGTCCTCACCATACTCCACAAAGCAATATACAATGCCGACTATTCCGCCTTTGATGACATCATTCACATCCATTGCTCCCAACGTACTACATGAACTGCCAGCAAAATTAAGCTAGTGATTCCCTCACTACCACAGGCTAAATTATCCTCCACCAGAAACAGAGCCTTTTCCATCATCGGCCCTAAGCTCTGGAACTCGCTTCCTCATTGCCTCACCAATCAAGATAACTTAAAATCCTTCAAAAAAGACTTAAAACCCTGGCTTCTCAGCCAATCTTTTAAAGATAGCACTCAATGACTTTAAAATTCTTTTATATATTCTGACATTTTTCAATCTTCAATCTCCCTGTTACAATGATACAGATGCCCTTCAATGCTTCATGAGATATATGTACATCTATTCAGGGTTCTATCCTGTGTTATCTCGTTATACATTCTCCTGTTGTATTTACTATCGTTAATTTTAAATTGTAATCTTCATACATCGTTCTATGTAACATGTTGTTTCTGTATGTAAACCGGAGTGAAGGCAACTCTGCTATACCTCGGTATATAAAAAATGCTAAAATAAAAAATAAATAAATACTTTGGAGGCTCTCCCTGGACTGCAGGAATTCCCACCAGAACTGCTGCTGGTAGGTTTCTGAAGTATACCCAGCTCTCTCTAGGATAGTGATATTCACTTTCGCAAAGGTAGCTGTCCCATCCAGATTGGCTGCTTGGAAGGCCACTTAACTTCTGCCTGTATGTTAGCCAAGTACATATTACAATTGAATTCAGGGCAAGTTTAAAGGCAGGCAGTCCTTTCAAAGTTTCTCAGGAAGACCTCTAGGTCCTCATCTGCTTTCATTTTAAACAGGATGTGAGGTAACAGATTTGCATGTGTTAAGCTGGCTATAGCGGTCTGCACGGCTTGTGCTACCAGAGTTAACACTGTGTTTTTCTGCACAAATTGTTCTCACAATGCCTGCTGCTTACCAAGCTGAGTTTGTATGGTATTCTTCAATTGATGCTGCCTTGCAGCAAGGATCTGAATCATATGCTCAATCTTCCCCACCTTCTGAGCCTCTTCTCCACTGGGTATCTCTCCAGACAGGAGATTGAAAAAACAAAAAAAACTTGTTGGCCTGTTCGGCCCTGACTCACTGCTTGACCCCTGATTGCACAGGCAGGGCTACCCCCTTTAGCCTGTTGTAGCTTCAGCTGGGAGAGTGAAACTGGGAGGTCCCAGGAGAAATCCAACAAACCAAAGAAAAAAACAAAACTGCTGACACCATATATGATGCTGAATGGTCAGGACTAGCCAGAGAGAGTTTTGCCAGAATCCATGCTGGATTCTGGCAAAACTCTTTTCAAGTAAATTTAATCTTAAGTAACAATAAGCAAAACAGTAGCTGATTTGAGCAGTTTAACAATTGTAACTTACAGTTCATATTCTCAAGCCTTCTGTCCCTCTCCATGGACCTCTATCACTCTTCTGGCTCTGAACTCATCCCCGCTTGCAGTACTCTACCCTATCCCAGAATTCCTTGCTGCTTTGGGTCTCAAGGAGTAGCTATACCCAGTCCTTTAAAATGTTCTGAGGGAGTTCCTTATATGCTCCCTCACAGACCCCATCATAATAGTTCCACTAACACAAAGGAGTAATATCTGGATCTCATCTATTTAACCTTTGTGAAGTGAAGTATAATTTCATTAAAATGCACAGACCCAATTAATTTCTGTCCAGTTTTGTCCATCCCATTTTTAGCCAAAATAATTGAGTCCATTTTGCAGAAGAAGCTTCAAGAATGTGTAGATAACCATATTTATTTATTTTTATTTATTTAAAAAGTTTTATATGCTGCACAATGGGTAGAAAAACTATCCGTCTAGCGGTGTACATGGTTACTTACATACACAATAGGTTATAAACATTACAATTTATATAAAACAAGCTATACTTGGTACTATGATAGATGGTCAATTACAACCATAGCATCCTTTATATCACCAGTTTGATTTTAGGGCCAAATTCAGTACTGAAGTTTTGATCCATTTTAGCATCAACATCAGCTGACTGCAGTATTGACTACCTATTTGTGTTACCAGAGATCTCTGTGCCTTTTGATACCATGGATCACAACATGCTGCTGTCTCAATTGTCTCAATTAGGAATTTCAGGCACAGTGTTGTTTCCATGCCTGCTTATCAGGTTATGTTCATCAGGTCAGATGTGACGCCCGGATTTCTTCCTGGCATTCTCTGACAGGTGTTCTACAAGGTTGTATAATGTCTGCTACACTTTTTAATATTTATCTCAGTCCTGTTTGTAAACTTTTGAGCAGTCTTGACCTGCATTATCAGTTATATACAGATGATACTCAGTTTATCTTCTCCATCATATCCTCAGTACCAAAGGCATAGGCAATGGTCACTATCTATCTGAATGCCATTACATTCTTGCTCACAAGCAACAAACTAGTTATGAATGTTGCAACAACTGAAATCATCATATTGAGGAAGTTTCCTTCCAGTTTTCAATTTTAATAAATGTTCCATCCTTGTCATCAATCAGGTCTTATTTATCCTTTCATGCTCAAATCAAATCAGTTGTTGAAAGTTCTTTTCTCAAATTTTGACACTTTTGTAAACTTAAACCTTATTGAAGCCAAACCAAGTTCTATACAGTGTTGCAATCTCTTGTGCTATTAAAGCTTGATTATTGCAACTCAGCTTGTTATCATGGTCTTTGAGCCTCTGCATTAAAGTTTTTACAGATGATTCAAAACTAGTACCACTAGGCCAATCAAATTTCTCCTGTCTTCCAGTCCCTTCACTGGCTGCTGTTTCAGTGGAGGATAAACTTCAAGATTGTAACCCTAATACACAAAACTGTAAATAATAACATTGCAGGCCCATGCATATTGTCTCTGTTGAAATACAGGGCTTCAAGTGATCTAAGATTACAGAGTCTCATGTGAATAAACACTAACAGTTTCTGCCCTTTATTATAAAACCAGGGCAGAAGGTTTAGAAGGAAGCTTGCTTTAACATTTAAAAAAAAAAAAAAAAACATTTGAAAACATTTCTTAATAGGTTTTTTAAGCTACACTAGACACATTGCTTGCTCCGTTTACCCAATGTGTGAGTATTACATTGCTTGTGTGTCTAAGATAAGTGCCCTGTCATGGTAAGAGGGCCACCCCTATCCTCTGTATCATGAGTAAAATAGTGGCTTTAGAGGGCTTATTTGCACTATTGTGTGTTGCTTTAATGTAATGTTTTTATTGTTTGCCATCAAGGACATTGGATTGTGCAACTTATAAATATTTCAAATAAATAAACAAGGGAGTGCATTCCAGAAAAAAAAGAAATAGAACATTTAAATGTGTATATCCAGATTTATGATCAAACACTCACTGAATCTTGAGGTCTCAAAACTTTCTCTCATACACTTAGGTATTTATGAGCTTTTTAATTTTTTAAGCCTGTGCTCATGTATTTGACTTTCTTCAACAAAAATAATATACTCCTTGACATCCTCATCAGGCTCTGGCAAATCTGGTCTGTCAAGGCACTGTAAAATGTCTTTTTGGGATACTGATAACTGTGAAGACTATGGTGTTTTATAATATTTAGTAAAGCTCTCTGACAAGATTTAGATAGGGGGGGGGGGGGGGGGGCGAGCAGGTAACTTTCAGAAACTTCTTCCATGAGTAAACTGGTGTTTGCTCATAGAAAAACCTTCTAAAACTTTCCACTTCTCAAGTTTATGGGAGAGTCGTCACACTGCCTCTGTGGGAAAAAGAATCAGTGCAAGGGCCATCCTGCACAATATGAGCAAGAAGTTTATTTTTAACTATTCTTCCCAGCGGGGAGTTGGTACCTACACCCTCTGAGCCCAAGATCCCTGCTGGGCCAGAGGATTCTCAAAGGGAATCTCTGCAGGGGGGTTTCCCTTTTTGAAAATTAGTTTGTAGGCCCTTCAGTACAGCATACACACAGGCCTGCAGGCCCTGAGGGCACTCGGAAAATTGCCCCAATCATTTCCAGAGTTTTGTTTAAATTTTGGGCAAAACAATATTGGGGTTGCCATGTTAGTCCACAACCAAGCTGCAAGCGATTCATTTTTAACTGTGCTTGACCTGCTGAAGTGAGCAGAAGTCTGGAAAACAAGTCATAGATGCTCTGGCAGGCTGATGCAGAAACCCGCAGCTTTACCTGCATTTGAGCACTTGTTTTGTGAGTGTGAACCCTAAACTGCTAGTGTGCGCCTGTGCTAAAATGTGAGCACTGCTAGGCTCCCTTGCCTGGAAATTCCATTCAAATGAGGGCATTAAGCAATACTCCCTGATGCAGAGAGGTGTGCTGGTGTTATGCCACGTTTTCTAAATGCTGGAAAAGTAACTCCAAGGTCAGAGCTGGCGTTAAGTTTTCAGCGCTGCTATGCGGACACAAAAAAAATCTGAAAAATAAATCTTTCCCACTCCGCCGCCACTTAGCTGGATAATTTATTTATTTATTTATTTTATTTATTTTATTTATTAACTTTTATTTACCGACATTCGTGAAGCACATCATGCCGGATAAGATAGTATTTATCCAGCTATCAGGTCAGGGCTAGTCCCGCCACTTTGATGGATACATCAGTACTTATCCATTATCTGGCCACATTTAGCCACTGTCATTTAGGCCTGGATTCTCTAAGGTCGCAGACCTTAGAGAATCTGGCGGTAATGGGGGGGCGGGGAGGTGAAGCGGGGGGCGGGCGTGCAAAATCTGCAGCGCTGAAAACTGCGGTGCGCTGGCTACCGGCTTTCGCACCGAATAACTACACCATAAAAGGTGCAGTTATTCGGCGGGAAACTGGCAGCGATAGGGGTCCTTACCTTTTGCTGCCAGCAATGTGTCCGCAGCGTCGGCCCTGGTGCCGCCCCGAGTCCTCCTCTTCCGGGGCCGACTCTGTCCCGACTCCGCCCCCATTTAGTGATCACGTGCGATTGCTTTTGAAAATGACCCCCTTAGCTGGATAAATACATACTTATCTGGATTAGTGGTGGTGGGAAACCATGGCCAGATTACAGGATAAATACTGATTTATCCAGCTAAATAGCAGTAATTGACTGCTTCTAGATAGCCAGATAAGTACTGACTTATCTAGGTAAGTGGTGATGGTTGGCCACTGCCAGATAGCCAGATAAGTGTGATTTATCTGGCTTTATTTTTTTTAATTCTCTGCATAGTCTCTTTCTTCTCCTGTCCTCTCCCCCCCCCCCCCCCCCCCCCCCCACCACCACCACCAAGTTAAAATATATGTTTGGTTTGTGTCTAATGAATTTTTTACACTTAACACATGTTTTAAAACCCTGAATGCAGTTGCATAATCTTAGTTTACTGCATTGGGAGTTTAAAACATTTTAATCTGAGTATTACAACTGTGCACTGAAAACCAGCCTGTGAATTAGTCCCATGGAAGGTATTGCCCAATATTTGTTTGTTGACTCATTTCTTTTTAATTTTGTTAATCTTTCTTTTCATTCTGAATCTCTTCAGCTGGCAGAAAAATAATTTGTTTGACATATTAGCTTTCTCAGAAAAATTCCTATTAATCAACTTCAAATGATGTGCAGTTTGAGAAATTGCTAAATCATTAATCTTGCCTCTGACACTGATTAATCTCTTCAGTGTATTACCATCCTTCTTTCTCTTCTGTATTTCCTCTAGCTCTACAAGTCTGGATTTCAAAGTAATGATCTTAGCTTGCCTTTGTTTTGTTTTTATAATCATAGATAAAGAGATGATCTGTCTTTGCAATACTACGCTGGCAGCATCCCTTACTGTAAATAAGTGCACCTCATTATTGTAATTAAACTTCACATAATCTTCCCAAGCATTAGAAAATGTCTTCAGAAAGTTAAATCAGTAAGCAGATTCTTCTTCAAGGACCAGATCATTGTGTTTTGCTTTTGTGTAGCCCATTATTTAGATCTGAACTAATATGAACATGATCCAATAGCACAAGGGTACCTTTATTACATGAATGCGGAATGTTTTCAGACAGTCTACATAGATGCAGAGCCCAAAGGTACTTTCTAACCACAGATCTTGTAGCTAATTTTCAAAGGGAAACTATATGCAGTTTCCTTTTTGAAAAATGTCCACAAATTTCACATGTACAAAATACCCACGGACTTTGCACCTGCAATTTGTGTGTGTAGAAAATGACTGGAGATCAAATATATGTGTCTTGTTTCCCTAGCTTGATATCTTTCCATCCCCATTGAATACCTCTTCTAAAACCAGCTAAGAAAAAGTGCATGCACTGTGGAAGCTCACGAGTAGCTGGATTGACTTCAGATGGGACAATTTACCTGAGTAAATCAGTATTTACCCAGATAAATGGTACTGATTCCTGTCTACCCAATTACTAGAGAGAAACTAAAAATCAATATACAAATAGTATTTATGATCCAAAGAAACAAAGCTATAGGGGTTTCTTGGTAAGTGGTGCAGTGAGATGGAGGGTTCCCAAGTAACATTAACCATGATATTCAGTAGAACCTACCCATGCACGTTTGCTGCTGAATATATCCTCCTAATGTTACCCAGGTACAGTTATCAGGGTCCAATTGTTTGTGTAGCTGTAGGACAATGATTTTCCTGACTAGACTTCCCTGACTACATTTTTCCAGCTAGCACTGGATATTTAATTATTTAAAACATTTATTATCCACTAATACCATGCCTAAGCAAAGCACAAAACCAAAAAGCAATTACAAACAATATTGGTGCTACTCTAATATGTTTAGTACATGCATCTGTAATGTGCAACCCTCCCTCTTTTTATCTGACTTTATTTTAGCCATGTACAATTTTGTTACTTGATGGTGCAGAAAAATTACATTTCTTTAAATGTTAACCAAGCAAACCTTTTTCAATATCGACCTTATATAGTCTTTTTCATTTTGGTGCACGTATCATCATGTGAACCCCAACGCTTTAAAATTTAATTTTAACAATCTGGCTTGTTTGCAAATCACTTCTCAGATTAATGAGCATTGTTTCACAATAAAGAACACCACCCCCCTTCTTTACATTTATTAGGAGCAGCAAAAATGTGATCAAACCAATATCTTTTAAGTTTCAGGTGTTCCAACAGTGACAAATGTGTGTTTACTCTAAAAAGGCTAGCAAGTTATTTGTTTTCTTTAAGCTGCATGCTAATCTTTTCTTTTTTTAAATCAAACTCATGTATATTTATTATTAGTTTTCATTCCATGATTTCAATTTAAGATTAAGCCCAAAAATATAATCAACACCTACATCATAAAACATCAGGGGGTCCAAACTAGGTCCCTTTTGTTCTTATATATGCAAAAAGGAGAATAAACTAAGAAAAGATGTCTGTGTTCTCTAGAATACAGAATCCTAAATTCAGGACTTCCATGAACTCAGGGACACAAGATCATCAATTGTCTCCCTGCTCTCACCCCAATGAAACACAGACACTTAATGGCATTATAAAAAGGCCGCAGTTTATTATTATTAACCTGAGCCCTTACAACAAATGTAAATCAACACCCCCTTTCCCTTTCCTTATTTGCCTCCTTATCCGCTTCAAGCACCACGTCCCAATGGTAAGGCATAAGGAATAGGACCCCGCCTCGCCCCCAAGAGGGTAAGCTTCGGCCTTGAGCTTAGCCCCCTTGCTCACCGGCCGTTCCATGTAGCAGCCCCCCCAACAACACGGGACTCCTCCCCCCCCCCCCCCCCCCCCGATATCATTTACAGTACATTATTACAAACAGAACTTGGGCTCGGGTTTACCACCACAAACAAGGTTGATCCCAGTCACCCTTGTTCCCCCACTGTGGCCCTTTGATTTGTAATTACACTTTCTAGTCCTTCCTGCAAGGTGTTATTAAATAAATCTATTCCCACCTCTGATAAATGCACCCCATCCCCATGAAATAACCCCTTGCTTACCTTCCATGCCCACTCATGCCTAACCCAGAACCCTCCTTGTTTCACCACCCACCTGCCAATTAGTCTGTTCAATTTTCAAACTCCCCTCTTCCAGATAGGCTTCTCCTTGTACTTCCACCTTACGGTTATATCTGACTATCCCACCTTTGTGTGGCCATGACACCAATAGTCTTGCTATATCTTTCCACATATTGGCAATTAATTCCCTACAGGTCCCTTTCCTAATGTCATTACTCTCCAAATGTATCAATAAAATACTCGGCATGCCCCATTCCTCCACCCGCTCTTACAGGAAAAACATTTCTGACCAACGCATTCCCCGCTTTCCCAACCACTGGATCCTCCATCACAACTTCTCCAACTGCAGGTGCTCACAGTACAGTCTTCCAACCGCTCTGCATTGAGCCCAGTACACAAAGGAATGGCCATTGAAACAGGTGCATCCCTGCTGATGACTAGCCCTCCTGTGCTCTGTAAAAGAAGAAAATTAAATTAAATATGCACATCTGGCCCCCATCCCCATTACTTTCATATGTAAGATGTGAAAGCATTTGACTTCCATCTGCCAATCACCTTTATCTCGCTTTCGGACCATCCGCATTCTGCTGCCGTCATGGCTGCACCTATGCGAAAAGAATGTGTACTGTAGCGCTTCGCCTCCCATCCCAACTCTTCCACAACTCTTTTCAAGATCCTTGTGAACTGAAAATTTGTCAAGGGTAATCCATCTTTGTGCACCAAGAAGGATCCCCCTACCCTGGGGCTTATCTGCACATATGCCCTTACCATTCTCACCGGACACACTACTGCATTCCCCGCTGGGACCAGCCAAAGGAAGTGTCCTTTACCTCTCTGGTCCGTCTTAGATCTTTGAATGCATACCGACACAGTATTTCCCTGGATCTGGATCTGGACCATCAACCCCATACCCCACACATTAAGCTTGGAGCTTGCCACCAGTTCACTGATCCTCATTGCGCCGAAAAAAGCCAAAGAAAACGCTACCCGGAATAACACCACTTCGTATTCTGACCAACATACCGTCGCTATGTAAATCAATTCAGTATACCTTATGGGCTTTCTGTTATCTCCCACTCCTCCGTTCTCTAGCTGCCAACCTCCCATCACTCATTTCACTACGAAACTTGCCATCGGGTTTCCCCATCCCTTCAGCTTTTGAAAAAAGCAAATCCCACCAAATGAGATTTAACAGAGGATCTGGAATATCCCTGCTCCTTTGCCCAAGCTATAAAATGCATGACCAGCTGCTCCCTCACAGGTCCCCCTTTCCATCCCTGTCCTTGCAAAAACGGGCCACCGCACCGCATCCTGCTACATAAGCCATCCAAGTTGCCGGAGTGACCAACTGCTGAATTAATCTCCATTTGGCTTTCATCCAAGCATCCAAAGGTGTTCCGGACATCGCTCCCACTTCGTGTTCACTTGCAGAGCCAACTCTCGAAAGACTCTCCACTTGAAATGAGAGAGAGCATCTGCAATGACATTCTGTACCCCTGGAACGTGTTTTGCTCTAATTTTGATATGCCTTTTTAAGCATAAACTAACTAACTCCCGTAACAACGCCACCACTCTTAAACATTTTGCTGATAACCTGTTAATTACCAGTATGACCCCCATATTGCCACACCAAAAAACCACCCGCCCTTTACTGAGTTGCTCCTCCCATATCTCCTTGCCAGCACTATGGGAAATAATTGCAGGAACGTAATATTCTTAATCATTAGAGATGTGAATCGGAACCGGAATCAGTTCGGATTCCGGTTCCAATTCACATGTGGGTTTTTTTCATTGGGCCCAATTGCAGTTTTGTTTATCGGCTGCGCGGGCCATCCAGTGCTCTTACCATGTGACAGGGGCCTGCCAATGGCACGGATACCCTGTCACATGGTAAGGGCAAAGGGCCATCGGTGCCATTTTGATTAGTGGTAGCCGATGGCCCGGGAGCGGGAGATCGCTCCCGGGACCCCCACTCGACCACCAGGTACCTGTAAAATGTTTTTGAGGGGGTCAGGAGGGTGGGGGAAGCAAAGGGATTAGTTTTAAAGGGTCGGGCTGGGCTTAGGGGTTATTTTTGTGTGCCGTTTTTCCCGCCCTCCCCTTAAAAGGGGGGAGGGCGGGAAAAACGATCAATATCGTTGGATTTTCCTATCGTTTCGGTGGAGCCTCCGATTTCTGACGATTTTGAAAATATCGACGATATTTTCAATCGTCCGAAGCCCGATTCACATCCCTATTAATCATGCCCTCATCCACCCATGCTTTGGGCAATGGCTCTGTGCACCACTGCCCTTGAAAGTATACTCCGAAGCCATACGCACCTGCAGCATCAGAGAACAATTCCAGATCCAAATTTGAGGTTTCCTTCTCCAGTATGATTCGCACCCCGTTAAAGGTTTCCAGAAACCTTTCCCATATCCCCAATTCTTCCTTGATTCCCTTGGTGACAATTATAAAATGATGCCTGGCCCTCACTCCTGCTGTTGATGCTCATAAATACTCTCCCCATCGGGATGACTCTACAAGCAAATGTAAGCGATCCTATCAAGCACTGCATCTGCTTCAATGTAACTTTCTTTGACCTCCTTACCAGAATCACGAGCTCTTTCAACTTATGAATTTTTTCCCCTGGTAAAAGCGACTCCATGTCCATGGAATCAATCTCTATACCCAAAAAGGTTAATCTAGTATACGGCCCTTCTGTCTTGTCCTGAGTAATTGGCACCCCCAACTTCCCTGCCACTACCATGAAACCCGCTAACTGCGCCTGAAATTGTTGTGACTGTCCTGGCCCCACAAGCGAAAAATTGTTCAAATAATGCATCATACTTTGGCACTTCGTATTTTGTTCCATGACCCATTGCAGTAATGAACTAAATGCCTCAAAATACACGCATTATATCGCGCAAGCCATGGGTAAACACTGATCAACATAGTACTGCCCTTCAAATGAAAACCCTAACAATGGCATGCTTTCAGGATGTATTGGAAGCAAGCGAAACACAGACCCAATGTCTGCTTTTGCCATTAACGCTCCTCTACCCACTGTCAAAACTAACTCCAATACCTTATTGAATGAGGCATAATGCACCGTACAGGCGTCTTTGGGAATGAAATAATTCACCGCTGATCCTCATGGAAAGGACAAGTTAAGGATCAATGATACTTACCAGGTGCCTTCTTGGGTATGACTGCTAATGGAGAAAGATGCATTTTTATAAACAGTGGTTCGAAGAACAGCCCCGCAACTTGACCTAACAAAATTTCTGCCCTCAATTTCTCCTTCACCACTTCCTTCTTATTAAGCGTAGACCTCACATTTATTACCTTTCTCCCCATCCCCTGGTCCTTCGTAAGGTATGCTAAAGCCTTCTCAAAAACCCTGCTTCCCTCCATTTAGGATATCCCTTTAATTCTCTACTCAACTGCGATACCACAATTGGCGAAATCGCCTTATCAATCCTGACCCCTGTACTAGTTTCCTTTTTGCATAGTGCCTCCTTGCCCTTTAGGGCATTTACTGGCTGGGTGTTGTCCTCCGCAGGAACTGCAAGCATGCCTGAACTTGCATTCGGAAAACAAACATGTGGCTTTATTAAAACACCAGCACACATCTGCTCCTCCCCCTGCCAATTTGTTACCCACTACTGCCTTACTGTTCTCAAGACCTTGAAAGGAATTCTTCCCTCCATACCTGGTGTTCGCATTCGTCCCCCCTTCCACTTCCGGCCCCTTTATTCGTCATCTGGGCCAAACAGAGGTGAATGTCCTGCGTACCCCATCACATGTGTCTATTACCCACCATTTTATCTCTAAACTTTTCATCGTAGTTGAGCCAGGCCCAACCGTCGTAATCTTTGAAAGCCCCCAGTATGCTATTCACATACACTAAAAAAGGCCCGTATTGCACCAGCTGGAAGTGCCCTACCACACTTGCCAACGTTAAAAACCCACATACCCAATTTAAAATGTTTTTGGCCACTTTAGGACCACTTGTCCCCTCTTTCCCTTTCTTCTTCCCCTTCTTGTCTTCCCCCCGCCCCATCTTCGCTCCAGCAATCTAAAGATATTAACATACTTGTATTTCCTTATACGCTTTTGAAGCTTCCTTGGAACCTCCTCCCACAATTCTGACAATGACGCCAGTGCTGGATGTCCCATATCCTGCTTTGGACCCTGACTAGCCTTAGCATATCTCCTCTCTACCGATTCGCTCGAAGAGGTAAATGAGGACGATGAGCTAGAATCAGAATCTGAGGAATCATGCCTATCTCTTTTCCTCTTCTTACACTCTTTTCCTGTCTGCCCAGTCATACTAGCATCCTGTACCTCACCTGCTTGATCTCCAGTTAGACTCCCTTCCATCACCACTGCTGGTCTATCCACTGTCGGTAATCCGCTCCTTCCCCAGGCTGCCTCCATTCTCGCTGTGCTCCTCTCCTTCATCTTTTTGCTGTGATGTTCCAGGAACAGCAGGCCCCTAGTTACCTGTGAAAACAAATACCAGCTGCAGCACCTCTCTTCTGCTTGCACCCCGCGCTTCCTCCCTCCTGGCTCCCTCTGTAACCTGGTTCTGTCACCCTCGATACCGCCATCCGGCTGGACACTTCCCCTGCCCCTGCTTCTCCAACCCTCACCCCGACCAAAACCCCATCATCCATAGCTACGTCTCCATACTATATAGGACAACCCTTCTCCTCATTCCACCCCCAATATCATCAATACCCATAAGGAAAAGGAGGGGGCATTCCCACTTGCATACCTGTAAAAGCGCTGACACATCGTGGTGATGTCTCCTCCACCATATCCAGCCTACTCCCTGCCTCTTTGCTCCTGGATCTGCTTCCGTTGTCACTTCTTATGCCCACCGGCCTGCTCATGCCTGCCTCTGCTGTCTGAGGTCTCCTTGTCAACCTCTTTGATTTCATGCCTCTCCCTCCTATGGAACTTCCTTGCTGCCCCGAAGGTATGTGGTCTCCACCTGAAGCCTTGTCACCTCTAAATGCCATGGCTCCGAACGCTGCAGGGATGCCCACAGACCAACTACTGCTGCTAGGCCCTGGAGCAGGGGCCTTACCTTTGCTTCTGCCCCTTTTGGAACCACCCTTATCAGGACAATGTAAGGTAGTCCCCAGGGGAGGAAGAGAGGAGGGGGTGGAACATGCTGTACCCCCAGGGATGCCTGGGTGGGAGTTAAAGACTGTCCCCCGCAAATAAGGAAATCTCCTGAAGGTCAGGCTCCGGGAGAACAGGAGGGGGAAGGGAAGATAATCCTCAACCTCAGGCCCGCTTTCACCGGAGATGGCAGGAAAAAGGGGGTGGGAAATGGGACTGGGGGCCGCCAGGCGAGGGGGTCACTGACATGGGAGGGGGAGGGCCCCCGGGGTCAGAGCGAGTAACGGCCCGAGCATGAACCCTCGGCTCCTTACCTCGCCTCTGCATGCTTGTTCTACAGTGCTCCCAGAGAGGAAACAACAAGCTCCTGAGAAATGCTGCCTTCCTGCCTAAACATAGTGAAATGTATTTAACTAACTAATAATTAATTCTGACTGAAAAACTTCTACTACCCGTGATGCCAAACTGATGCATCTAGCTCCTCAGCCGGCCGGGTCCGTCTAGCAAAACCTTTTGCTGCGTCCCGGCAGGCAGAGAAGCACCCACCAATGGGAGCCTCTATTCACTACCGTTACCCCTTCACCCTTCCCTTGTTCTAAACCACACCTCCCCCATCATATCTGCTGCAGCACGCCTCGCTCCCTGGTTACCATCGGCGGTGCGAGACCAGCTCGTGCCGCCAATCATTTGTTTATTAATCAATCTTACAGCAGTCAGGCGCCTTTCCTCTCTCCAAACCCTCTCCCACTCACCTTGCCCAACAAAATAATAACATAAATTAAAGAACTGAATATCATATGGCAGATAATACTTACAAATTACAAATAGCCATATACATTGGAAACTCAAATGACTGCAAATGCTGAGACCTCATATAATTTTGGACTGATATACAACTAGAATTTAAAAACTTGCATACGCATTTCACAATATGATAAATAATGCATGCATTTATGGTATATTGTGGGCATTAGGGCCGCAATGCTCACAATAATGCTCTAATTCATTTTGATGAATGACTATAAGTTAAGCTGGATAAATTTAGGACTATATGAAAGCATCCCAAAGCACATTACAATATATATATATGCAAAAATATCTAAGTTAAATTGAAATACAACAGAGGTAGAGGAAAGAGAAGGGCTGCTTGCCTATGTGGATATCGGGGGTGAAGGTTTGAGCCTGGCCCTGACGGGAGGAGAGAGAAAAACTTTATTTTCCTGTGGTGAACAAATAGGGGGTCAAGGTTCGTACCCGCCCTGACGGCTTTTCCTGTTCTGAATCTCCCTGACATCATCAGCGTGACTCCTACCAGGCCCATAAAATCGCCTGTGTGTTCTAATAACCAGAGATGGAGGAGAGAGAAGGGCTGCTTGCCTGTGTGGATACCGAGGGTGAAGGCTGTGCCTGGCCCCGACGGGAGGAGAGTGAAAGACTTTATTTTCCTACAGTGAACAAATCGGGGGTCAAGGTTCGTACCCGGCCCCAATGGCATTTCCTGTTCTGAATCTCCCTGACATCATGAGCGTGACCACTACGAGGCCCATAAAATCGGCCTGCACGCAGCTGTCGCTGGTGTACTGCCTAAGCCGTGCGCGCCAAAGGGGCACGCAGCTTTGTTTGATTTCCTGCTGTTTGGACTTTTGTTCAACTCTCTCTTCCAAAAATGGACTCAGTTTGAAATCTCCTCCAGCCTCAGGTAGGATAAACTTTCTTTGAGAAATTTACCCTTGAGGTTAGATATTTCCTACTATATAGTGGGACTTCTCATACTCCATCTCTTAGAAAGAGAATATCTAGTAGGGATGTGAATCGTTTTTGAATGATTAAAATTATCGTCCGATAATTTTAAAATCGTTCTAAACCGTTAGAGTACATGATACAGTACAAATGCCCACGATTTATCGTCAGGAGCATTTATATTGTATCGTTAAATAGGGCACGGGAATTATTTGGGGGAGGGTGGGAAAACCGGCACACCAACACAACCTCTAAACCCACCCTGACCTTTTAAAACACATTCCTTACACTCCCCCACCCTCCCGAACCCCCCAAAATGTTAAATTACCTGGTGGTCCCGCTCTCGGGCCATCGGCGCCATTTTGGCTACCACTGATAAAAAGGCGCCGATGACCCAAAAAAAAACCCCCACCCCGACCCTTTTCAAATTACCCCTTTGCTTCTCCCACCCTCCCAACCCCCCCAAAAACCTTTTAGTTGTACCTGGTGGTCTAGCGGGGGGTCCAGGAGCCATCCCTTCAATCGTGCCGGTGCCGGTGCTGGAGGTTTCAAAATGGCGCTGATCGCCTTTGCCCTTAACTTGTCACAGGGAGCGACCGTCGCTCCCTGTGACAAGGTAAGGGCAAAGGCGATAGACTGCCAGAATGGCGCCGATCGCCTTTGCCCTTACCTTGTCACAGGGAGCGACCATCGCTTCCTGTGACAAGGTAAGGGCAATGGCGATCGACTGCCATCGGCGCCTTTTTATCAGTGGTAGCCAAAAATGGGCCATCGGCGCCTTTTTATCAGTGGTAGCCAAAATGGCGCCGATGGCCCGAGAGCGGGAGATCGCGCCGGGGACCCCCCCCCCCCCCCCCACTGGACCACCAGGTAATTTAACATTTTTTTTTTGGGGGGGGGGTCAGTGGGGTTTTGTTTATCTGCTCAGGCCTCACTAAAAATTTAACAATGTGAAATGGAATCGGAACGATTCCAATTCACAATCTCTAACGATCCGATTTTTCCCTCCCACCATCCGAACCTGATCGTTAAGACGATCGGGCACACGATTCACATCTCTAATATCTAGGACTATACAATCCAATCATGCCAAGTGCCTTCCATTAATTTGAAATCCTCTATTTTATTAACTTTATATGAATTATGCCCCACTCTTCCCGGAAACGTCAGGCTCGAGAGAGGCAAGAAATGGAGGGAACAACAGCAGGACCTGTAATGGGCCCTATGGATGCCCATATCAGGCAGGGAGTCATAGGTCCAGGTGAGCTGTCACTTGAAAGGAACCAAGAAGGGACGGATTCCCTTCGTGACTCGATCATCTCTCTCTCCCCGGTAATGAGAACTCCACCTGAGAATCCAGCGACTATAAGATCGATATCTAATGTGTATACCTCATCCCCATTGAGGGAAACAGAGGAAAACCCAGGAACATCGTTGATATCTGCCACAGATGAGCCTACTAGAGTAGGAGTCACAGATGGGAAAGTAGCAGAGGGGCAGATGTTATGTAAACCAGAATCCAAAAATATTATTGGTTTTTTTTGTGAAGTAGATAACTAGACCACCTGTCTTTTCTTTATAAAGCATATGGGAAACCTTAGTTGTGTTAAATAAGAATTTTACATCATCACTAAGACCTTTGGTAAAAAGTATAGAAGATCTTGACGCTAAAGTTAATAATGGAATAGCTGATAATATTAAGAGAGATCAAGTTATAGAGTCAACCAAGGTTGACTTAAAAAAGTGAACAGAATGCAATGTTAATAAAAGAGAATCAATATATTAATAGCAAAATGGAAAACCTGGAAAACTGGATCTGTAATAAAGACTTGAGGCTGGTAAATTTCCCTAGAATTTCAGAAATTTTAGTGAAGGAAATGTGGAACAAGTTTGCCTTGGAATTTTTAAAAATTGCTCAGCAAGCTTTGCCCCCATTGGATCAAATTTATTATCTCCCTTCTTCTAAAAAAGAGATAAAAGACCAGTTTCCTCAAGAGATTTCCCCATTGAATATATCTGGACTCCTAGAATCATCTAGTCTAGGGGAAATTCAACTGGCTACCATGGTTATCTTTCCTGTTAAATACAGATAGAGATTGGATCCAAAGGCTATATTTTAGAAATATTAAAGAGAAATTCTATCAACTAAATGTTAGGATATTTCCTGATGTTACAAAAGAATCACAATCGAGAAGAAAGCAGTTTCTCTTAATGAGACCCAAATTATTACAGATGGGAGCTCTGTTTAAATTAAGATTCCCATGTAGATGTTGCATACTTTATCAAAATGTTACGTATTGTTTTTACGAACCTTCACAAATGACAAAATTTATTATAGATAAGAACTAAGAACATAAGAACATGGCATGCTGGGTCAGACCAAGGGTCCATCAAGCCCAGCATCCTGTTTCCAACAGTGGCCAATCCAGGCCATAAGAACCTGGCAAGTACCCAAAAACTAAGAGGTGGATCTTAAATAAGTACTCTGGATTTGATAAGATACACGCGTAACTGCACATATCTTATAAAATCTGGGGTCGGCGTGTGCAAGGCTGCGCAAAATTGGCAGCCTGTGCGTGCTGAGCCGCGCAGCCTTCCTCCATTCTCTCCCACGTCCTCCCACCTTCCCCTCCCTTCCCCTATCTAACCCACCCCCCAGACCTACCTAAATCCCCCCCCCTACCTTTGTTGTGCAAGTTACGCCTGCTTGAAGCAGGCGTAACTTGCACGCACTGCCTCGGCATCCCCCGGCACAGGCCGTAGTGCCAGGGGACTCTGGACCGCCCTCCTAGCTCCGCTCCCGGACACGCCCCCGGACACGCCCCTCCCGCCCCTTTTACGAAGCCCCGGGACTTACGGGCATCCTGGTGCTTTGCGTGCGCCAGCGGCCTATGCAAAATAGGCGCACCTGCGTGCGAGTGCCCTGCACGCATAAATCTGGCAGGATTTACGCGTGCAGGGCTTTTAAAATCTACCCCTAAGTCTATTCCATGTTACTGTTGCTAGTAATAGCAGTGGCTATTTTCTAAGTCAATTAATAGCAGGTAAAGGACTTCTCCTCCAAGAACTTATCCATTCCTTTTTTAAATACAGCTACACTAGCTGCTCTAACCACATCCTCTGGCAACAAATTCCAGAGTTTAATTGTGTGTTGAGTAAAAAGGAACTTTCTCCGATTAGTTTTAAATGTGCCACATGCTAACTTCATGGAGTGCCCCCTAATCTTTCTATTATCTGAAAGAGTAAATAAGGATGAAGGATTGGTCACAGTAACCCCCTAGAGAGTTAAGGTTTGTTCTTAAAACAATAAAGTAACTCTTCAGTTAGGATTGTATTCTGTTTCTTAGTAGGGATGTAAATCGTTTTTTGACGATTTAAAACAATCGTCAGATATATTTTAAATCGTCAAAAATCGTTAGAGCCGCGATACAATAGCAATTCCCCCGATTTATCGTCAAAAAATCGTAAATCGGGGGAGGGGGGAGGGCGGGAAAACCGGCACACCAAAACAACCCTAAAACCCACCCCGACACTTTAAAACAAATCCTCCACCCTCCCGAAGCCCCCCAAAATGTTTTAAATTACCTGGGGTCCAGTGGGGGGGGGGGGGGGGTCCCGGCGCGATCTCCTGCTCTCGGGCCACGGCTGCGTTAATAGAAATGGCACCGGTGGCCCTTTGCCCTTACCATATGACAGGGCAAAGGTAGCGCCAGCACCATTTTGGTTCCTGTCACCCGACGTCATGAGTGCAGGAGATCGCTCCCGGACCCCCAGGGACCCCCAGGGACATTTTGCCCTCACTATGTCGACATAGTGAGGGCAAAAGTAGCGCTGGCGCCATTTTGAATATTGGCAATACGGCCCGCATGCAGGAGGTCGCTCCCGGACCCCCGCTGGACTTTTGGCAAGTCTTGTGGGGGTCAGGAGGTGTCATGATGATGATGTCATGGGGCCTATTGTATAGGTATATAAGGCCTGCCAGGATCTTCTTTAGACACCTTGACAATAGGTCATCCTCAAAATAGCTGTTTGCCACAGCACTCATAGTTCCTGATCCTGCTTCTGTTTTAGCGCCTTGTCCTCATGTCCCTGGTTCCTTCCTGCTTCCTTGGAGCTCCTGTGTCCTCGTCTCATGGTCCCTCACCTGTCTTTAGTGTCTTCCTACTGTTCTACCTTGCCTTTCTTTTCCCTCAGATTGACTCTTCAGCTTGACCTTGGTTTGTACCCTCTGGCTTCATCTTTGGTTAGATTCCTGGCTTGACTTCAGACCTCTTCTCAACCACGTTGGACTTTCAACTGCCTTGTGACCTCTGCTTGCCTCTCATCTTTGCTGAACACTGCTTGCCTCAACCACAGCCTCCTCTCTGGGAATCAACAGCATAAATATCGTATTGAAAGCCATGAGAAGGAATCTGTGCATGAAGGAATTAATATACAAGGAGAAGAGAAGGAATACCAACTGATAGTTGGTATTCCTTCTCTTCTCCTTGTAGAAGAGAGTCCAACAGAGGAAACACTAAAAGTGTGATGGGAAAGTTAAAGAAGAGAACCAAAATAACAGAATTCCAAAATCCAGGTGAGGACAGAATATCAAGGATTACGTGTGGATCAACAGTGTCAAAAGCAGCAGATAGTTCAAGGAGGATAAAGACTGAATAAAGACCTTTTGGTTTTAGCCATAAACAGATCATTGGAGACTTTGGTAAGGGCTGCTCCTGTGGAATGTAGAGGGTAAAAACCAGACTGGAGTAGATCAAGGACGGCTTGGGATGAAAGAAATTCAATAGCATGTTCAAGTAGTATGCAAACAAAAGGGAGGATGGCGATTCAACGATAGTAGGTAGGTAAGGTAGGGTCCAGTGACATTTTTTGAAGAGTGGTGTGATCACAGCTTATTTGAAGGCAGCAGGAACAGTAGCAGTGGAAAATGATAGATTGAAGATCTGAGAGACGGAAGGGATGACTGCTGTGGAAATAAAGCAACAGATTTCTTTGGACCTTGTTAAGGTGTCCTTCAATTATGTGACCCAGTGTATCTCACTCTCAGTGTTCTTACATTGGACATCAGGATCAATGGAATCCCTTGCCCTTATTGATTCCTGGACAGTGGGAAATTTCATTAGTCTGGATTTTGTCCACTTGCATGTAATCCTTATTTGACCCAATTCTTCACCAGTCTCCATTTTTGCCATTGATGTTCAGCCCTTGAACCAAGGCGGGGTGCAACAGGGCACAGTGGACCTGAATCTTCTTGTGAGTACAAGACACTCGGAAACCATTTTGTTCTGGGTCCTTGAATAGCCTTCCTATATGGTTCTTCTGAGGTTACCATGTCCTCAATTAAACATTACCCACTCATTGCTGGTGTTTAGGATAAATTGTCTCTTGGTCTCCTTCTTGCTTCTCTTCTTGTATTCCAGATCTTTGGCTTTCATTCTATGGCCTCTGAAATAGAAATACCTGATGATGTGTTTCATTTACATTTTGTTTCTAATTGTTTATTATCAGGTGTGATTTATGTTATTAAATGTTCTTGCCAGAAATTATATGTTGGAAAAATGACATGTATGATTAAGACTAGGCTCGCTGAACACCGGTCAAATATTAATAACCAACGTGAAAATGCTCCCTTAGTTGCACATTGTTCGGCTCAGTTGCATACTGTCTCTGATTTAAAACTTTTCATTATTGATGTGTTATTTCCTCCACTTTGTGGAGGGAATTTTTCAGAAATGCTCATCCAAAAAAGCAGAAATGGATTTACACTCTCAATAATCTCTCGCCACATGGTTTGAATAATGAGATCGAATGGAGTTTTTTCTCCTAACTCCACTATGTGTTTAGTTCTCCTTCACGTCCTGTTTGGCTCCCTGCTCTGATTGGTTGGTGCTTTTTCATGCCAAATGACAGCATTTTAAAGGTCCATTCTATCCCTTTAATTTCTGCACTCCATGTTACTTCATGTTGAAACTGACACAGGTATGTGATTGCTTTTTTAAATATACCGGCTTTATCCCATTATTATATGGTCCCACAGTGTTACTAACTTAAGTTTCTATTTTTAGATATGATACTTTAATGATTGTCCCTCCCGACGCAGTCTTGCGGCGAAACACGGGGTCCGTGTCGGGGGACCCTCTTTGAAACATTATGTGCATTCTAAAACAGTGGAGTTGCCATACCAAGTAAAAACTTACAATTGAGAACAAGACATTTGTGTGGATCTATAATTTGTTCTAAACTATCATTATAACATGAAATGGATTAAAAATATTCACCAAACAGGAGTATGATAATCCTGCACAGACATTATCATAGTTTGTCTCTTTTTTTTTTCTTTTTTAGAGAAAGAACTTGAAAAAAAAATACTCTGATTCACATTTAATCTCTTCCTATGCAAGGTTATTAAACATTTTATACTTCAGTGTTTAATATATGACTGAACATATTTCTTGTAGTGAATAATATGTCTTCATATATAATTCCCACTTAATTCAAAAACAAGAAAAAATGAAAGATATATTTATTATTTTCTTATAAAGCTGATGTAACAAAATAAGCTATACTTGTAGCACTATGAAATACTATGAAAGACATACCATACATTCCTGAGGGAAAGGGAAAAAATAAACATTCCAAATTTTAGATGATAAATTACTAATTGTATTGCTATTCATGTTTTTGTTCCTAAGCCTAAACAAGACAGATAAAATAAATTATTTAACTTTTCTTAAATATAACTATACTTATGGTCAGATGGGTATATTTTGAATTAACTGTGACCAACTGCATTTAGCAATTATAATACGGAAGCATACACACAGCAAGTCACACACCTTGTTTTAGGTAAAGGACAGAAAAAAATATTTCTATTCACTTCTTTTCACATTTCTATAGTGCAGGATGTATGATTGTAGGTAGTTAGTATTCAAAATAAAAACAGACAATAAAAACAAAATCTTTCCATTTTTTCTAAAATAATATAGTTTAGTATATAAAACAAGAAACTGGATGTTTATTCATTCATAGACAATATAATTTCTTTCTTAGGCTTTGAAAAGATAAGAACCATAAAAAAATAATTTAATATACGTACGTCATCACAGCTGCAATTTTGGATTCTAAAAATCAAACCATAAGCTTTCTTTTGTAATAAAGCAGTGCAGATGGTTAGTTTTCATGATAGCTGCATAGAATTATAAAAAAAATTTAAGCCTCAATAGCTAACAAAACTGGCATCTATTAAAACAAAAAATTAAATAATTATATATTAGCAAAGTAGGCGGAGCATAAATCTATAACTGTAAAATAGGTAGATTCAGGGAGAGTGTGTGACAAGGTGTAAGGTTTAGAGATTAGGTATGATTGGACTACTAGGAAGTACTATGGCATTTACATATCTTAAATCTTGTTCAAACCTACTTTTAACTGAGACAGGTTTTAAAACTGGCAAAATGGGAGAATTACATGGAATAACTGTTTCAGGTGGTAATTTAATTATAATACCTTGTTGTAACAAATCTTTAATTACTGGATCAATTTCTAAAGTACCAACATCATTATTACCTACAGCCCATAAGAACTCAGGAATATTTGAAAAATCAACATCCATTTCCGCAGTTTGTATACAACCTATGGCAGCAGTTTCAGGAAAAATGAAAGTTTCACAAGCAGAAATCTCCTCTGTGTTTAGAGGAGCCTGAACATTAATCATGTAGTCTCTGTTCTCATAGAGAGAAAAACACCATTAGGCGTGCAAAATATAGTGCAATGCATAATAAATCACAACCTAACATATTCATAGGAAAAGATGCTGAAATCAGAAATGCATGTGATTTATGCAAGGGACCTAATTGCACTGGTACATTTTCTGATATATGTTTAAGGGCTCTGATAGTCGCTACAAATTCCTAAGTGTTATAAGGCATGGCCCCTTCATTGGAAGTATACTCAGGAGCAGTTGGTGAAAGATACTAATGAGGGACATGGATCGAACCATCAGGACAATTTGTTATAAAATCCAGGGTCAGCGTGCACAAGGGGGTGCACACTAGTGTACCTTGTGTATGCCGAGCCCTAGGGGAGCCCTGATGGCTTTCCCCGTTCCCTCCGAGGCCGCTCTGAAATCGGAGCGGTCTCGGAGGGAACTTTTCTTCCGCTCCCCCCTACCTTTCCCTCCCTTCCCCTATCTAACCCACCCCCAGCCTACCTAAATCCCCCCTACCTTATTTCAAGTAGATTCGCCTGCCTCTGGCAGGTGTACCTTGCGCACGCCGGCCAACTGCCAGCGCGCCAATCTCCGGCACAGCCGCTGTGCCGGAAGCCTCAGTCCTGCCCCCGGACTGCCCCCGGATCGGCACCACGCCCATGACCCCACCCCCTTCCCGCCCCTTTTTCAAAGCCCAGGGACATATGTGCATCCCGGGGCTTGTGCGTGCCACCGAGCCTATGCAAAATAGGCTCGGCGTGCGCAGGGGCAAGTTTTTGGGGTTATGTGTGTAAATTAAGCGTGTAACCCTTTGAAAATATACCTCTTTCTGTACAAGTTTTCTGGTTTTTGACAGTAAAAACAAGTGATTTCCTTTTTATTCCTCGTTAGAAGACCTCTCATTCCTCCATTTGATCTTACCACCTCAATCCACTTCCTTGATTCTTTTCTAAAATTAGGCAAGGAATTTTTAATTTCCACTAAATCATTTCATGGCCATGGCGCATACACTTGCTGTGTATAATTAGTGCTAAATTAGCACTAGGTATTGTCCACAAATGCTACTTTCCAGCATATGGCTGTTTCCTTTTCACTGGACCTTTAGACATCAAATTATAAGATTTTTGATGATAGCAATCTGGATAATCAATGCAGCATTTAAGCAGAGGGGTAGAATGGGCTTCTGGACCATTCTCTTCTAATAGCCCACTGATTCTTAATCATTTTAAAGTAATATTGAGGCCTTGTAATTCAACTAAAGCTTGCCTCAATCCCTTTATTGACTCATGAGTATGATGTCTTGAAGACCCTAAAGATTTAGGGGTCTTAGCATCAATTAATGGAGATGTTAATAATTCTTCTGTCCGAGATTGATCTAACAAACTACTTTTTACTTGCTGCCTATAAGCCTGTATCCCAGATCCAGGTCACTGTTCATCATGCTTTCTGTTCCCTCACCAAAAGGTTAGGTTGACAATGAAGGCTCCTCCCCCAGTACCTGTTCCATGATATCTGCTCTATGGGGGAGGGCAACAGGTGTTCTTAAACACCCTCCTTTGATATTCAGAATTATCATCTTTCACCTTTTCAAGGCTTTCACTGGATGCAGTGAAGTTCTGGGATATTCTTGTAGTTTAAATAATTTTGTACATAGAACATTCAATTCCTTTCTCATACCTTCTAAATCTGTTTTTGTTTTTTTTCAAAGAATCTTTAATTCCAGCATTAATAGAAATCTGAATTAGCTTTTTAGCTACTTTCATTCAAAGCAAAAAATATTCTGTTTTTGATCAATTTTATTTTCTTTGCTTCTAATTTTTCTTGTTAATATAACAATTTTTCTATATTAAATGTCCCCTCTGAAGGAAACTGTAATTTATAATTATCTTTTAGTTAAACCATGCCATTATTTTACATACATTTTATCTATTTTATCTATTAAATCTATTTTATCTATTTTATCTATTTTATTTTATCTATTTTATCTATTTTATCTTTTAAAACAATATTCCTCTGTGCCAATGTGGAAAGATCTGTGAAAATATACTCCCCCATGTTTTAAAAGTTAAATCATGAAAGGTCACGTGATGAAGTGAGCATGGCAAGACGTGCTAAGAAGGGCTCCGAGTACCGCGTTCCAGCTTTCAAAATCTAGACTTCGTTTCAGCCTGATTTACTTTACAAAAAGGAGCGGAGCCGAGCACGTAGATGTCCATTCACAACATATATGCAACGCTCTCCAACCGGCATGCCCATAAGATTGGGTGAAAAAGAAAAATCAAAATCTGCCGAAGCCAAGATGGCGGCGATGCCGGCTATGAACAGTGCAACAGAGCTCTCCCCCGCCATATCGGAACACCTCAAGGAGATTTTGATGGAGGCTTTAGATGTGAAGCTAGCCACGATTTCCACACAAATCACTGAGGTACTTGCTGCGTTGTCTGACCTTAACCTGCGATTCGAACAGTTGAAGGGAGAGTGGGGAATCTAGAAGACAAAAATCAGGCTCCCATTGCTAAACTTCTGGGGCTGGAAAAACAAGTGGAAGCACAAGCTTCTAAAATTGAAGATCTTGAATATCGAAGTCGCAGGTCTAACATACGCTTACTCGGCCTCCCCGAATCGTTACTGGAAAGGAACATAGGGACTTTTTTGGAAAGCTGGCTCCCATACGCTTTACATCTCCCAGAGCTGCTCCCACCTTCCGGATTGAAAAGGCACATCAGCTAGGGCAAAGAAAAGAAAGAGAGTCTAGGCCGAGGCTGGTTATAGTGAAAGTTCTGAACTATGCGCACAAGCAAGCCCTGCTACAGGCCTACCGTAATGTACCAGACTTAGCGTATGAGTCTCACAGAGTTCAACTTTTTCAGGACTAATCCGCTAAAGTCTCAGGACTGCGGTGGGATATTCCCCCATCTGTTCTACCCTTTTCAAAAAACAAGTGCGATTTACCCTGCAATATCCAGCTCGCCTCAAAGTATGGCATGGAAACAAAACACACTTTTTTGAAACACCGGAGGACGTGCAGCAGTTCATAGCTCAGACACTGCATTGAAGTGGGGAATGTTTAGCAGCCATTTTGACCACGCGTTACATCTTGTTCTGGGAACAGCTCGGCCTGCTCAGATGGGGAAATCTGCAGTTTTCCCAGAAAGAAGTTCTTCTTCTCAACAATGTAGGGATTTTCAGATTTCCCGCAAGGTTCCATGCTGAACAATTATTTTCTAACAAGGCCCTGCAGTCTCTGAATCAAAGCAGGTTTTATGTGACAGCATGCTTGACTTACGTTACTTACAGTTTGTCGTCTGCACTGTTACCTAAGTGTTTTTTTTATCTTTTGGCGACCTGTGGTATAGAACATCTTTGCGAGGACACAGGACACGTGAACCTATGCAACTTATCTCAACTTCCATATTCCTGTTCCAACGTGTCCGGGTCACGCGGACTATGGCCTGTTTTGAAAATTTGAGAATAATCGTAGAAAGATGCTGCGTTTCTCCAGGCTTGACTTGCTTTTACTCAACATGTAGGACTGAGGCCCTGAGTATGCTCATCTGGTCTGCTACGATTGTCTACAGATTGTCTAACTGCCATCTGACCTAGCCCACTGGACACGGAGGGAGAGCAGTGACCGCCCACATCCAGACGTGACTTTCCTCCCCATTTAAAGGGAATACGGGAGGCTTATGGTTTTTTTGGGCTAAGGGGGGAGAAGGGAGAAGAGGGAGGGTCGGGAGGGGGGAGGAGGAGTAGGGGGGCTTTGGGGACAGTGGGAGGGAAGGGGGGATGGGGGAAGTTTTGTGTCCTGTATGCAACTGCCAGGTCAAAGGTCAGTGATAACTGACGTGGAACTCCACCGCTGGGCAAAGAAAGATATTGACGATTATAGAATGTCATTGTGTTTCCCTTCATACCCTATGAGAGCTCATTGAGATGGGGGTTTGAATGTCAGGGGCTTTACAGTTGTGAGACGGGTTCCATAGCAGTCGCCCCATGGGGATCACCTTGTCTAAAATAACCTCTGGGGTTTTCCGAGCCTAACATAGTCCTCATTATGGGAGACACTACTAAAGTTGTTTCCTGGAATGTGAACAGCTTGGGGTCACCCATTAAACACTACCATGTCCTTCAACAGCTTAAAAAATGCAATCCTATGGTTGCCTGCATACAGGAGACTCACCTATCTGCCAGCGAGAGTCAAAACTTACAGAGAAATTGGGTGGGGGCTTGTTATTTCACCCCAGTTAAAGGGAAATGTTACCAATCTGTTAGAATCTGCTTCTCCAGAGGGGAGGAGTTAGCAATCTGTAGAATCTGCTCCTCCAGAGGGGAGGAGTTAGCAATCTGATAGGATATGCTGCTGGATACTCCTGTAAGGGGAGAAGATAGCAATCTAATGTACTTCTGCTAGCAGGTTGGCAATCTGTAGCAAATCTGCAAAGGAATCTGTTGTGGGATATACTATGCAGATGGAAGGAGCTAGCAGATGAGGAGGAGTAGCAATCTGTAGTGATCTGCCTTCTATGGGTTTGTTAAGGAATGGAAATATGTTATGATGTAGACTGCAGAGTTGGTAATCTGTACCAGTGGAGTATTGGAGATGGTGCTCAGCTGGACAGAAGGTAATAAGGTGAATCCTTGGGCTGATGGCAGATGACAGCGCCTCCAGGAGGAAGTCCCGAGAGGGACCACTGGCTAGGCTGGAGTATGGAGACAGACACAGATAGTTCTTTCATTAGATAAGTAGTATAACCACCAGAGGTGGCAGTAGTGAGCTGGGATGCCCAGCAGGGCTGAAGTCCCTCAGATACTGGAACTGCGATTCCAAGGTTGCTGAGTTGCAAAGAGACTGTAAATGGTGAATAGACAGGATGTGCAGTTATACATAGCCAGTACTAGATGATAACTCACATAAGGTCTTGAGATAGCTCGGTAGCTGGAAAGAGTTAGGCCCTCGAGGAGCAAGTACCTGGTTCCAGGGACAGCTCAGAGAGAGCGGTGGTCACTCACAATAATCTGTATCTGGAGTAGCTTCTTAATCAATAGAAAATCTTCAGAGAGTTCAGGAACATAGGCCCTCGAGGAGCGAGTACCAGTTCCTATCTGTAGTCTGAAATAACTCACAATGTCCGCCTCTTGCGATCGCTTCCAGGCAATGGAGAGTCTTCAGAGGGTTTAGGAACATAAGCCCTCGAGGAGCGAGTACCAGTTCCTTTCTGTAATCTGAAATAGAGAAAGAGAATGAGGTCCCTGAGGAGCGGGTACCCCTGGTAGGTCTGGAGAGGCAATGTTGCAAGAGTGAAGCAGGTCCGGAGGAATCCCGCAAACAATCCTTCAAGTGCAAAGTAGTCTTGGACAGCCGAAGCTAGTCCAATCGGAGTCCTTGCTAACTCAATCTATTAGCAAAAGTAAAGACCTTTTATGTTGGAAGCAGATGACGTCAATACAGGGGGACGCCGCTGAGGTTCGCGCCCTAGCTGGTACTTACTTCGGAGCGTGCACACGCGCCCTACGTCATCAGGAACATGGCGGATCCACAGCGTCAAGCCGGCCTGGGGACGCCAGGGAGAAGTGGCATGGAGACGCCGCAGCATCAAGCCGTCCATCAGGCACGGAGGGAGTCACCACACAGGTAGAGAGGGTGGAGCGAGGGCGAAAGCAGGCATGAATGCAACAGGGGAAAAAGGAGGCGTGGCAATTTTGGTCCACAAATCTGCTTCTTTTACACTATCTAACATTATTCAAGACGCAGTTGGCAGGCTGGTCATGGTCATTGGCAACCTAAATGGAAGGACAGTTACGATCTGTTGCCTATATGCCCCTAATGCTTATTCACATACCTTTTATGTACTTACGCAGCTAGTGACTCATGCTCAAGGTTATGTAACAGTAGCTGGGGATTTTAATTTCACTCATAATCCCCAACTGGACAGATCACCACCGGGTCAGTCTTCGGGCAGTGAGGGGAAGGGTGTGACATTTCTTTGCAAAGAGTTTTCCCTTATTGATTCTTGGCGCACACTTCACCCCACCGAGAAATATTACACTCATGTTTCAAGGGCCCACGTAACTATGTCAAGAATATTTATTTATTTATTTATTTATTTATTTATTGGTTTTTATATACCGCCGCTCATCAGAGATATCACGTCGGTGTACATAGAACAAAATCCGCAATTGCGTTTTACATAAAACAGTAAGAAAATCAACTGAGAAAACTTTACATTAAAAACTGTTAAATGTAACAACAACAAAACAATTTATAAAATATAAGTAGATATATAATGATAATATTATATAAATAGATTATATATTAACACCTCAGGATGGCTTTCATGCTCTTACCAAAGCGGTCATAGGCTTCCAAGCTGTCTCAGATCATGCACTCATATGGGTTGAGTTACAATTCCAAGACAGGGAACCCAATGAAAGGTTCTGGAGGTTCCCCAGTTTTCTATGGGCTGACCCTGATTTCAAAAGTTTCCTTCAGACATGCTGGAAAAATTTTGATCTCCACAATCATCCAAATCTCGAGAACTCTCAGTTGTATTGGGAAACAGCTAAGGCTGTATTAAGAGGGGAGATTATTTCTTATTTGGCCTCTCGGAAACGGAAAATGAATCACAGAATCCTGTTGTTGGAGTCCCAGTTGCAAACTCTTAAACAGAGCATGATCCCACACCCTACTCAAGAGCACCAGAAGGCTTACTTTAATATGCTACACAAACTTAACTGTCTTCTTCAGTAGAGGGCCCAGCAGGATTTCAGATAGTCAAGAGGAATTTTTTCAAATATGGTAATAAAGCAGGCAAACATTTAGCCAATCTAGTTTGAACATAATGCGGGAAAACCTTTATCCCTGCCATAAAAACTACATCGGATCAGGTAGTAACATCACGTAAAGATATTAGCGAGGTTTTTTGTTCTTTCTATGAAACCTTATATACAGATGATGTTGAGGGAGGGGTACAAGAAGAGGAAGAATTCTTCACTCGATTGCCCATCCCCACCCTTTCCGCAATGCAATTGGCTTTTTTTTTTTAACAGACTGATTATCCCATTAGAAAACTCTTATGCTCTAATGCTGGAGGCTTGGTCTTGGGGGGAAAGATGGTATACTGAGCAGAGGCATATAAGGAGCTGTGCTGATCATCTACAAGGATTTCCCCATTATGCCACCGAAATGCAAGGGAAAAGTGAGGGTTTTCCCCTCAACCTTGACTCAACTTACAGAGCAGGCCTTGATTACCAGCTTCATGTTGGCTGGAAGTGTAGAGTTCGGGAGGGAGTCCCCCGCTGTGGCAGAGTTTGGAGGAGAGATGTCAGCGCTTGGGGCAGAGGTTTCACTCAGCCCTCCCAACACAGACCACCGTCAGAGAGAGTGGATCTGCCCCTGGATACACTGCAGCTGTCGCGGACCGATGAGGTCATTGGGCAGACACTGCAGGAGGATGAGTCATCGGAGTCAGAGCAGCATGGAGCGTGGTCGGGAGCAAAAGGGGAGAATGCTGAACCCCAAAGGATACAACCAGCTACAAGCTCGCTGGAAGCAGAAACCGTGATGCAAGGTTAGCAGCCCTTACCTCCAATTAAACCGGCGGTAGTTACATTGGAAAGTTTGTGGGAGCTAACAGCTAGTCTTTCAATAGAGGTAAAAGCTTGTAATACAAAAATTGCTAATTTAAATATCTCGGTAAATAACAAACTTCAAGACCAAGAAAAAGCTCTTGAGATGGTGAAAGTGTCTGTAACCAAGGCTGAGTCGGATATACAGCAAATTAAAAACTTTAATATTGCCACGGTTAAAGATAGAATGGCTTTATCATGACGTCTAGAATTATTAGAAAATTGGAACAGACGGTCAAACTTGAGACTGATCAACTTCCCATGGATCATGGGAAAATAACCTGAAACAACCTTCAAAAGATATTTGAAGGAAATTCTTCAAATCCCGGATGATGAATTACCTAATTTAAATAAAGTTTACTTTATTCTTAGGCCCACAGAGGAAGGGTGCAATATAATGGAACCCGCAGGCTTACCTGACATGCAAAATTTAACTCTATTCCTTGAATATAAGAACATAAGAAATTGCCATGCTGGGTCAGACCAAGGGTCCATCAAGCCCAGCATCCTGTTTCTAACAGAGGCCAAACCAGGCCACAAGAACCTGGCAATTACCCAAACACTAAGAAGATCCCATGCCACTAATGCAATTAATAGCAGTGGCTATTCCCTTAGTCAATTTCATTATTAGCTAATAATGGACTTCTCCTCCAAGAACTTATCCAAACCTTTTTTGAACCCAGCTACACTAACTGCACTAACCACATCCTCTGGCAACAAATTCCAGAGCTTTATTGTGCATTGAGTGAAAAAGAATTTTCTCCGATTAGTCTTAAATGTGCTACTTGCTAACTTCATGGAATGCCCCCTAGTCTTTCTATTATTCGAAAGTGTAAATAACCGATTCACATCTACTCGTTCAAGACATCTCATGATCTTAAAGACCTCTATCATATCCCCCCTCAGCCGTCTCTTCTCCAAGTTGAAAAGCCCTAACCTCTTCAGCCTTTCCTCATAGGGGAGCTGTTCCATCCCCTTTATCATTTTAGTTGCCCTTCTTTGTACCTTCTCCATCACAACTATATCTTTTTTGAGATGCGGTGACCAGAATTGTACACAGTATTCCAGGTGCGGTCTCACCATGCAGCGATATAGAGGCATTATGACATTTTCCATTTTATTAACCATTCCCTTCCTAATAATTCGTAACATTCTGTTTGCTTTTTTGACTGCTGCAGCACACTGAGCTGACGATTTTAAAGTATTATCCACTTTGATGCCTACCTGGTGGTAGCTCCTAACATGGAACCTAACATCGTGTAGCTACAGCAAGGGTTATTTTTCCCTATATGTAACACCTTGCACTTGTCCACATTAAATTTCATCTGCCATTTGGATGCCCAATCTTCCAGTCTTGCAAGGTCTTCCTGTAATGTATCACAATCCGCTTGTGATTTAACTTCTCTGAATAATTTTGTATCATATGCAAATTTGATAACCTCACTCATCATATTCCTTTCCAGATCATTTATATATATATATTGAAAAGCACTGGTCCAAGTACAGATCCCTGAGGCACTCCACTGTTTACCCTTTTCCACTGAGAAAATTGACCATTTAATCCTACTCTCTGTTTCCTGTCTTTTAACCAGGTATTGAAATTATAGACTGTCCTATTCTGTTGGTTTCTTAAATAGCTGAGCAAGACATCAGCAAGCTGATGTCCTGCTATTTTCGGCATTTGAATACTTAATTTCATGTAGCAACAGTTAGAATGCTCCCAGATATATCCAAAATAACTCAGGAGAGACGCAAAGGGTTTCTTGCATTGAGAAGTGAAACAATTTCTGCAGGGGCATTCTTTTTATTAAGATACCCCTCAAATGTTTAATAAAGAAAGATGGAGATTCATATCTTTTCCTTGCTCCAGAGCAATTGAGAGCATTTTTGGATTCTTGTAATTCTTAATAAATGTATCTCACAGACTCCAATAATTACCGTATTTTTCGCTCCATAAGACGCACTTTTTTTCCCCCAAAGGTGGGGGGAAAATGTATGTGCGTCTTATGGAGCGAATATAAAAAAAAAAACAAACAAAAATCTAACAAACACCCCCCTCCCCGACTCCCCCAAGACCTGCCGACTTAATTTCCTACAACCCCCCCCCCCCAAGACCTGACAAATTAATTTCCTGCAACCCCCCACCCTCCTGACCCCCCCAAGACCTGCCAAACGTCCCTGGTGGTCCAGCGGGGGTCCGGGAATGATTTCGTGGGCGTGGGCCGTCGGCTGCCAGTAAACAAAATGGCGCCGACGGCCCTATGCCCTCACTATGTCACTGAGACCGACCGCTGCTATTGGTCGGTCTCAGTGACATAGTGAGGGCATAGGGCCGTCGGCGCCATTTTGTTTACTGGCAGCCGACGGCCCTATGCCCTCACTATGTCACTGAGACCGACCGCTGCTATTGGTCGGTCTCAGTGACATAGTGAGGGCATAGGGCCGTCGGCGCCATTTTGTTTACTGGCAGCCGACGGCTCACGCCCAGGAGATCGTTCCCGGACCGCTCCTGGACCCCCGCTGGACCACCAGGGACGTTTGGCAGGTCTTGGGGGGGTCAGGAGGGTGGGGGGTTGCAGGAAATTAATTCGGCAGGTCTTGGGAGGGTCAGGAGGGTGGGGGGTTGCAGGAAATTAATTCGGCAGGTCTTGGGGGGGGTCAGGGGGGTGGAGGTTGTTAATTTAAAGGGTTGGGATGGGGGGGTTTTGGGGGTTCCCACAGAAAGAAAAATTTTCTGATCTGGGGAGTGGACCGAAATGGCCCTCCCCAGACCCGAAAACAAAATGGGGAGAAAAAAAAAACCTATGCACTCCCCTAATTTGCTCCATAAGACGCCCAGACGCAGAGCCGGTTTAGCACAATTTTTTTTTTTTTTAATTTTCCCCCTCTGAATCCTAGGTGCGTCTTATGGTCAGGTGCGTCTTATGGAGCGAAAAATACGGTATATAATCTGCACCTTTATCAGGATTATACCTTTTCTTAAAAGTATTTCTTAAATCTCTTTATTTGTTTGGCCCCTCAGTCTATTATAATATGAGATTAAAGTATTAAGCCTGTAATGTATTTTGTAGGGATGTGAATCGTTTTTTGATGATTTAAAACAATCGTCAGATATATTTTAAATCGTCAAAAATCGTTAAGAGTCGAGATACAATAGAAATTCCCCCGATTTATCGTGAAAAATCATAAATTGGGGGAGGGGGGAGAGCGGGGAAAACCGGCACACCAATAAAACCCCTAAACCCACCCCAACCCTATAAAACAAATCCTTTACCTTCCCCCACCCTCCTGAACCCCCCCCCCCAAAGCTTTTTACGAGTACCTGGTGGTCCAGTGGGGGCGCGGGGACCGATCTCCTGCTCTCGGTCCATCTGCGCAATTTTGGCTGCCCCTCAAAAATGGCGCCAATGGCCCGATAAAAAAAAAACCCACCTGACCCTTAGCTTCCCCCACCCTCCCGATCCCCCCCAAAACATTTTAAAATTACCTGGTGGTCTAGTGGTGGTCCTGGGAGCGATCTCCCATTCTCAGGCCATTGGCTGCCACTCATAAAGATGGCGCCGACGGCCCTTTGCCCTTACCATATGACAGGGTATCCGTGCCATTGGCCGGTCCCTGTCACATGGTAGGAGCACTGGCTGGCCGGCGCCATCTTTAAAGATGGCCGCCGCCATATTTAAAGATGGCCACCACCGTATTTAAAGATGGCCACCGCCATCTTTAAAGATGGTGCCGGCCATCCAGTGCTCCTACCATGTGACAGGACCCTTGGTCTGACCCAGTATGGCATTTTCTTATGTTACATCAAATCATCATTCTTGTTGTTACATAATTAGTCCAATCACAGACCTAATTTGGGTCTACTGCCAATCATTTATTGACCCATTGTAACCAAGTCTGAATACTGAAACAACACCCATTTTCCATACATACTAGGTGTCATCAATTATATCATGCTAGGTGTCAGTTGCAAAGACTGATGAAACATTGCACAATCCATCCTTCAAGTCAGCACGTAGCCTGCTACATATTTTGACTACAAGGTGTCCAAACAAAATCTAATAATACATTCACTTCTTGAGATAACAGCAACTCAGAACACAATATGCTTGCTAAGCTCTACAAAATCTAAAATATTTCTTTTTTTATTTATCCACTGTGCATTTTCATATAGCCAATCCATCAAATATAGAGACCTTTAAGAACAAAGGATGAGATTACTTCACTGTTCTCTTGCCCTAGCTTGATAGTACCCTGGTAGAGAGTCCATTAAGCTAGGGCAAGAGAACATTGTAGAAGTATCATCTTTGTGTGACTTTCCTCACTCCAAATCACATCAAATTGTTATATTCTGGTATGGTTGTAGACACTGGATCATAGTGAGAGCTGTCTCCACCCACAGGGAGGAGCTGAGGCGTGGCCTCAACTGATACAGATACAGATAGTAACAATACTTTATTAGACTGGAATGTAGGTGAAGTACCCACCGAGTGGGAAGGAAGACACAGTCCAGAGTAGTAAGGTTGCTCAGTGATGATATCCCTGGTAGTGGCCCATGGAGCGGGGTATGCCAGGGAACTCCTCCTCCAAGGATACACTTTTCAGAGTAGATCAGGTAGTGGCCCACAGCGTGGGGTATGCCGAGAATCAGCACTGTCATTGGTAAGAAAAGTGCAGAAGGACAGCAGAGCTAGGTAGATGAAGGTATTCAGTCTGAAGTATAGAAGATGGTTGCTGAGGCATGCACGGTAATGGCTCTAGACACGGGGTGTACCAGAGGTTCCATCAGCAAGATGGTATCAAACGTGAAGCGTACTCTCAAGGCTGAATGAGGCTGAGTCCCAATCTAGAGTAGATGGATTCTCTAGGCAAGAAGACCCTCCAAGGAGCGGATAGCCAGAATGTGACAAGGCCCCCGAGGAGCGGGTACCTATAGCGTCCAAGTCCCAGAGTTCAGGAACAGTTCAGAGTAGCGAATAGTGAAGCATCTCCAAGTGGAGTGGAATTCAGCAGGAAGGAAGTCCTTGCTAACTCGTAGAAAGCATAGGCCTGATATCTTAAATACACTGGTGGGTAACGTCATGTGGAGGGGACGCCCCCGAGGTTCCCGCCATGACGTATATAAGAGAGGGCCTGGCACCTGCGCACATTCACTAGGTAATCCCTGATTCAAGATGGTGGACAGGATCGCCCACACCATCCCAGGGACGCTGAGGAAGGCGACGTTTGCAAGATGAGGCCGCGATTCTTCCAAGAATCGCTGGTGCAGGGAAAAAGAGAGGTGAGCAACAGAGGTTGCAGCCATCTGTGACCGACGGGCACAAAAAAAATCTTCAGCGAGATCTACCATGTTGTTTGTATGTCGCTCTGCATGTAAAACTGGCCCCAAAACCCTGGACCACCACCAAAACCTCACTTTGAGTTACTAGCTGGCCCTCCTATAGTGGTAAAAAGAGTTGACTACAGTGTGTGCCACAACAGAGGAACTCTCTCCCTCTCTCTCTCTCTCTCTCTCTCTCTCCCTCCCCCAAAAATGCCTGAAACAGAATTTACAATATTTCTCACAAATTGCGTTTTAGGCATATTGCACAGTTTAACCCTAGGAAAAAAGGTGTAGTTATTTCCTGCATGCAATAGCATAACATATGGTGTGATAATGCCCTTCATTTTAATTGATCCCACCCCAATCCTGGCCCTTTGAATACATTTGTAAAATTTGCATTTGTGCTGCACATTGCTATACCTATCACGTGCATTAATACCATAATACATTTTGATGAATGACCCTGTTAGGTTACTAAGGGAGTAGAAATGTGTAATTAAAGTTTTTAAGTTTATGTCATGTATTTAATGTTAATTTGGCAAAGACCTGAAAAGGAACACTTAATCTAGTGATAAAATTTCAGGGCTTGGCAGGTCTGTGTAAAATATTCTTCCACCAGGAGCAGTACAAGTTCTGCCTAGCTGGCTGTCTCTACCTTGGGTTGAGCCTGCAGGTTCTGGCGACTAGCAAGATTTTTCCAGTAAGGCATTTGGAGCAGGGGTTCAGGCAGAAAGAAGGCAGGCTAAGGTCTGGACAAGAAGGAAACAGGGCAGGCAAGGATACATGAACAGGGGAGCAAGGCAGGGCAAAGCAGGAAGAAGGTGCAATGCAAGGGCAAGAACACTTAAGCAAGAATGGTCATTGGAAGTGCTAACCAGAGCAAGGAACAGGAAACAAAGATAAGAAAGACCACCAGGGGTGCTAAATAAATAATAAAACAAGGTTGGAACACAAAAATAGGAGCAAAGTAAAACAAGGGTAGGACAAACCAGAATTAGACTTCAGGGCAAGACAAAGGCCATACAAAAAAAGATAAAACTGGTTAGCTAGGCTACTGGAAGACCTAGACAGGACAAACCAGGGCAAGGAACACACATGCAAGCTTGGCCACCAAGAGACCTAGACTGGACAAAGGTAAGTCAACAAAAACACAGATAAGCTAAGCCACTGGGAGACCTAGAATGGACAAGAAGAAGGCCAGCAACAAAAGAACAAGGCAAGGTATAAACACAGGCAAGGCAAACAGGAATTGTAGGCAAAGCAGGATAATCACAAGGAGCCAGGAACCAGGGCTTGATGAGGCCCTGAGCTGAGAGTGAAAAAGGGTTTTATAAGGCTGGCCTTGCTGCATCATGTAGCGTTCAAGGTGGAGCTTAGAGAAGGTTTGAGTATGGCCCGCTGAGAGCCACTGTTGGCAGGGAGGCTACCTAGCAGCCAGTATCATTATATTAGGGCTGTGTCATTTTATTGTTTTAGATAAATTCCTGATTTGAAAATATCTCTTGTCCTCTTAAATGGGATAAGATTCTATGAATCAAAGAAACTGCTCAAAAGTGAGTGGGAGTTGGGGTGGGTGGGTAGGAAAGACTTGCTTAGAATTACCTATCTTTCTTTACTTTTTATTGGGCACACACACTTAGATAGAAACTTTAAAACAAGTGTGTGGGTGCCCATCACGCGTATATAGGCGAGAGAGAAAACATGCATTGGAATTTTAAAGCATGCACTTAGTTGTGCATGTATGATTGAAAACATGCCTAATGCACATATGTGTGCTCCTAATTTTAAGTCGTTACTTGAACAAATCCACTTTGGGTATCTTCCATAGGACTTTGCCAGCTTTGCAGGTAGGTGGATTTTAAAATATGCCACTTAGTCCATGTTTGCCCAGTCTATCTTGAAGTCATCCATACCCCTCATATTCTTCAGCCTGTACTCCCCCCCCCCCCCCAGTTGACCCAGAACCTTCACCCTATCATGTTAGGCCTAAAAAGCAATTTCTGCAGACTTACACCTTATCAGAAGCAGCAGTAAATATACGTGGCTAACAAGCTGCCATGTGCTGCAGCCACCAGATTTAAAATATGGATATATGCATAACTGTTGGGCCTGCCCCATAATAGCCCCAATATGCTCTAGCTCCGCCCTTTTTTTTTTTTTTTACTCAAAACAGCACATATTCACAATTAATTTGTGGCTTTTAAAATACACGTTGCTTGTATGTGGCCCAGATACTCATGAATATTATTCTTTTAATTCTAGCAACCCTTTTAAAATTCACCCCTTAGTAATCTGCCTTTGCAGTATGTTTAAATGTATAGATGTTTCTTTATTACACTGCTGCCTGCTTCAGTTTATGTAATGACTTAGCTTAGGTTCTGTTCATGTTATATAGATAACCCTGCTTATTGTTTAAGTGTTGCTAAGCTTCTGATTGGATCTGTTCCTGTTTGCTCCTCCTCTGACCGTACTCTCCTACTTCTTCCTATTGATCTTTAGCCCCTTGGAATCCCTAGGAGACCCTACTTCCTGCTGAAAGTTCAGTTTGGAACTGTCTCTAGACAGCCTTCCATTGCTCCTACCATGTGACAGGGGCCGGCCAATGGCACCGATAGCCCCTGTCACATGGTAAGGGCAAAGGGCCATCAGTGCCATTTTGATTAGTGGCAGCCGATGGCCCGAGAGTGGGAGATCGCTCCCGGGACCCCTGCTGGACCACCAGGTACTTTAGGAAAGTTGGGGGGGGGGGGGTTGGGAGGGTGGGGGATTGTAAATAATTAGATCTAAAGGGTCAGGTGGGTTGGTTTTTTCCCCGGCTTGGGACAGCCGGGGGTTTTTTTCGGCTGGGACAGCCGAAAAAAAACCCCGTCCGGACCACGGGAAACAGAATTTCCTTCGGGATCATGAATCCGAAACCGGAATCGATTCTGGTACCCGATTCACATCGCTACCAAGATCCTCTGCAGGTTCCTAGAAGCATCAATCCTTTCACATTGCTTCCTTTCTTCCTTTCCCGCCTGCTGCTGGTTTCTACTATTTGCTAGCAGTCACAACTTAATAGCTGCAGTCATCTGCCTTCAACAGAGCGCTGAGTTCCTCATCACAGCTGTATCATTTCTGCCATCTGTGCAATTATCTTTAATACCATACCCTTCACAGTGAGTATTAAACTGTTTATTGTTTAATAAATGTTTTGTTATTAAGATCTGAGTTTTATCTGACTTTAGAAGCTAAAAAAGGAAGAGGTTTAACTTTCTGTTTGGGCTCCCAAGCTAAGACTTCAGGAGCTGAGGAGAGAACATTTAGAATTATTACCTTTCTTCTCTTTTTATCAGGCACACTCACTTAGAATTACCTACTTTTCTTTTCTTTTTGTTTTATTAGGCATACCCACTTAGAATTCTCTATCATTTTTCACTTTTTAACAAGCACACACAATTAGAATTGCCTACCTTACTTTTCCTTTATCAGGTGACACATTAGAATGTTGCGGTCCCGGGCCGTGCCCCGGTCCCTCCACCTACCTCAGGGATGGTCCAGGCCGCTGTGGCGTCCTTGCGGCCTGTACAAGCCTCCCTGGATTCTGCCCACGGCGCTCCCTCCTCCATGGCTGGCCCCGCCCCCTAGATGTGCATGCAGGGGCTCTACATTTAAAGGGGCCAGCGCGGCATCCTTGCGACCTGTACAGGCCTCCCTGGCTTCTGCCCGCTGCTCCCTCCTCCGTGGCTGGCCCCGCCCCCTAGATGCATGCACAGCCTGGGGGTGACATCAGACGCTCTCAGCGTATTTAAACCCTGCATCTAGAGTCACTCCTTGCCTTGCAATGAGGTTCTCTCTGTCCCAGAGGTTGCTAGTTGCTGTTCCTGGTTCCTGACTTCGGCTTGTCCACTGGCTTCTGACTTCAGCTTCGTCCCTGGCTTCTGACTTCAGCTTCTGTTCCTGGTCCATGACTTCTACTGGCTCTCGGTGTTCCATTGCACTACGTCCAGGAGGCCTCTCCTAAGTCCAAGTGGATCAGGTCCTCATGGGCTCCTCCTGGAGGGGCCTCGGGCTTCCAGTGGTGAAGTTCTAGTTGGCCTCCTGACTCCAGCTTCTCCTCTCTTCAGTCCTCTGGAACTCCTCTTCAGACACTGGCCCACAGGAGACCACATGTAAGTCCAAGCGGCTCGGGTCCTCCCGGACTCCTCCTGGGGAGACCTTGGGCTTCCAGTGGTGAAGATCCCTCCTGTCTCCTGCTCTGTGCCGCCTCCCGGCTTCGACATCCACTTTGACATCATCTGCCCCAGCCGGCTCAAGGGTCCATGAATCCAACATAGAATTATCCACCATTTTTTCCTTTTTATCAAAATCTCATACTTAAAATGAAATACCTTTTCTTAACAGGCACACACACTTAGAATTACCTAACATTCTTTTTTTTTTTTTTTTTTACTTTTTATTTTTCAGTTTTAAAATACAATACAAAGAGAAAAGAAACTCTGTATAAACAGCATGGAAATCAATTTATGAGTTAAAATAATAAGCAATAATATAAAAGTTAAACTCACTTCCAAACAGTGGTCAGAAACAGAAGGGAGGAGCAGAAATTAAAAGGGAGCTGTTAAGAAATTCTATTAAGAAACAGCATGACATAACCACAAAAATCAGTCAAAATAGCCAATTATATCCCCACAGTGGGACCCTAGGAAGATGGTAGTAATTTGGAATCCAGAAAAGTCTGTAGCTGTTCAGGAGCAAAATATATGAAACAATCATTATTGAACTTGACAACATGCCTACAAGAGTATCTTATTTATTTATTTATTTATTTTACAGTTTTTTTATACCAACATTAGTGGGCACATCATATCGGTTTACATTAAAACAATAGGTGGAAAATACAAAGAACAGGGAGCGGGGAGTGGACAACAAATGCAACATGTGCAGCAACAGTGCTGCAATTAGGGTAGGCTATAGAGTGCAGCCTGAGAAGGAAAACTGGAAAGGTAACAGGTTAACATAAAAACTTAGAGGGCATGGGGTTTGCAGTTGAGGTGGTGAGGTGGAGTAGTATCTTAAGGTAAATGAAGCTCCTATAGACAAGGTAGCTTGTCTCAAAGAAAGAAACAGTCTAGATAAATCAGGAAACATTCTAACAGTTTGCCTATAGAAAAAAAGAATTTATACTCCTGAATTACAAATTCATTACATTACTTATATTAACTTTATTAGCTAATGATTCCAAAGCAGTCTCCATTTCTAATGTTTTAGGAACACAGTTCTCAAGGTAATTCATCAAATTAGATACATCAGGGGTAGAATGCATTGGTTGACCAGAGGAAACTGTGCAAAAAGGAATAATGGAAATCTTGTTCACCAGTAGAATGGAATCTGACTCAAAATATCCAGAAAATATTTCCTTAAAGTCAACAGTGACTGTCTGCCAATTACCTTAGGAAAATTGAGAATGTGGATATTTAAGTGCCTAGACTAATATTCCAAAATCTTCAGCCATTGGTTAAGAGCAAGATGATCATTAACAAGAGAGGTATTGACTTCCTTAATATCTTGTATATCTTTTCCCATGGAATTGATGTTTACTTCTTGCTCCTGTTGATGATTCCCAAGAGGCAGCTAGGGAATCAATTTTTCTGCCATAGTCATTAATAGAATTACTAAAATTTGCTACAAGTTCCCAGGTGGAATCTAAGGTAACCACTGCCGGCTTGGGCAGCAAAACTGCTCCCTGCTGGAAAGTTAGATGCTATGGAGAACCCAGCAGAAATTGCAGAGTAATCTCCTCCAGCTGCAGTTGCCACGAACTTCAATGAGCAGATCTTCTGGAGTCTAAAACATCTCCTAGTGATGACGTTAGAAAAGACACTAATACTGCCACTGCTCCCCTCCAACTCAGATGCTCCGGTGAGGTCATCAACTGCAGCTGTGGAAGGAAGATTGGGAGAATCACATCTTTGTGCCTGGGGAAGTCGTTGGTCCAAGAGGACTAAGAGAGACCTCCTTCCCTGGCGATAGGGACATTCCCTCACCTGCATTTGCAATGGGAACTTTATCACCCTTACTTGTAGAAGTCCGAGGCATGAACGCTGGAATCTTCTGCTGCCCAAGGAATAATAATGAGTCTTGAGGGAAGACTTAGCAGGTAATTCAAACAAACAGGATCAATCATTAAAATGTGATAACACCCTAATGCACACGATATCTACTGCATCACGACATTAAGATTTAAATGAGGGAAAGAAGAGGGGTTAAGGCAGGGTTAATAAAACTTTGATACCAGTACCGCTGCGGGCAATAATGTTTTACACATTATCACTGGCAGTAGCACCAGAAATAACAGCACCTTTTGCTATGGTGCTATGGGGAAGAAAATGGGTAGCATGGCCACAACCACGGTGGGCGAAAATGCACCACTGTGATGCGGCTGCTGGCTCAGTATCGCCCCCCTACCCTTTTTTTTTTTTCACGACTCATCATTCCACTATAATTATAGCAGAATGATGAATCCTGGAGAAAGTAACTAAAACACCCATTAGCTCAAACCATATGCACTAATCATGTCACCATCTTGCTCCGCACATTCTTTTCTTTTTATCAGGCGCACAAACACTTTAAATTACATACCTTTCATTTCATTTGATCAGACAAAAACTCTTAGAATTATCTACCTTTATTTTTTTTTTATCAGACAAATACTCATACCTTTCTTTTCCTTTTATCCGATGCACAGATTTAGAATTACCTACTTTTATTTTCTTTTTATTCAGCATGCATACTTAGAATTAACTACCTATCATTTTTTATCAGGCATATGAATTTAGAATTGCTTATCTTTCTTTTATTTTTATCAAACACACACACTTAGAATTACATTCCTTCATTTCTTTTTAACAGGCACAAACACTTAGAATAACCTATCTTTCTTTTCTTTTTTATCGGGCATACCCACTTAGAATTACCAATCATTCTTTATTTTTTAATAAGCACACACACTTAGAATTATCTACCTTACTTTTCTTTTATCAAGCAGACATTGTAAGGAACTGTGTTTGTTTGAGCCCTTCTTGCCATGGCGTAGCCTCATAGGTAGAGTTCTGAGACCGACGCCAATGGCAGGTGTGCGAGTATTGGCACTGGCCAGACTATGACTGAGTCCAAAAGTCTATACAAAGACAAGGCTTGTGGCTGAAGCCTGGCAAGGACAAGGCTTTTGGCCTGAGACGATGGCTTGATACAAGCCTGAAGACTGAAATGGAGCTGAAGACTGCAGCAGAGCCACAGGCGAAGACTGAAGCAAAGCTGAAGGCTGAGAAGATGAAATCAGGACTGAGCTGAAGGCAAGAATCAAGCTGAAGCTGAAGGCAGGAATGAAGCTGGAGGGCTTGAGTAAGACAGAAGACTAAAACCAGGAGAAGCAGGAACCAGGAGACCTTCATACTGAGGTAACAAATCCAAGTTCAGGCAGGCTAGTCTTAGGCATGTGACATCATCATCTGACTCTCCTGCTAACATGCCCTGAATTATGTGCACCGATGCAAATGCACATCCTAAGCATCTCTTCGCCGGATCCTGGGTTGTGTCAGAGCATCCAATGGCGGCTCCCTGCTGCATGGTGAATGTCCATTGCCAAAGAGTCTGGGAAGGCAGCTGGATTCTAATAGACAGAATAATCCACCTTTTTTCCTTTAATCAAGATCTCACACAGAAGAATTAAATAACTTTCTTTTCTTTTTATCAGGCACACACACACACTTAGAATTGCATGTTTTTCATTTCTTTTGAACAGGTAAACAGAATTATCTACCTTTATTTTTTTTTATCAGACACATATACTTAGAATTACATACCTTTCTTTTCTTTTTATCAAATATACACACTTAGAATTATCTTTCTTTCTTTTCAGATACACAGATTTAGAATTATCTATCTTTATTTTCTTTTTATTCAGCATAAATACTTAGGTTTAATTACCTACCAATCATTTTTTTAATCAGGCCCAAAATTTAGAACTTTTCTTTTATTTTTATCAAACACACACACTTAGAATTACATTCCTTCATTTCTTTTAAACAGGCACACACACTTTACAGGGTAATTTTAAAAGAAACATGCGCGTGCGCTCAAAAACACGTGTATCAGTGCATGAGAGGAGAGACACTGCAATTTTAAAGTGTGCTTGCAAATAGATGAGTACCATTTAAAGTACTCCTCCAACACATATTTTGACTAGGGCTTTTGTGGCTTTTATGCACATATGCAGACAGATTTTAAAATATGCTCGTGCAAGGAAATAAACAGTTTAATTCCAAGTGTCCACCAGTTTGCCCAGTTCATATTGAGGTTTTCAAGGCCTCTCTGGTTCCTCATCTTGAAAGCCTCCCACTTGACTCTGAACCCTCACGCTGTGCTAAATGTCTTCAAACTCGAGATCTCCAGACTTGGTCCTCATCAGGACCAGTAGAAAAGTTACATGGATAAAAGCTGATGCACGCCATGGTCAGCTTTTTTAAAATGTGGACTTATGCACGTAAATCTTGGCCCAGCTCCATAATGCTTATGCACCACTCGTACCCCATCCCTTTTCCACTCCTTCTCCTTGACTTGCGCATGGGTATGTAAGCCCTTATTTCATGGCTTCTTATTATGTGCATTGCTCTTGCGAAGCCCACATACTCAGGACTAGGGGGCATTCCATGAAGTTAGCAAGTAACACATTTAAGACTAATTGGACAAAATTATTTTTCACTCAACGCACAATAAAGCTCTGGAATTTGTTGCCAGAGGATGTGGTTAGTGCAGTTAGTGTAGCTGGGTTCAAAAAAGGTTTGGATAAGTTCTTGGAGGAGAAGTCCATTAACGGTATTAATCAATTATACTTAGGGAATAGCCACTGCTATTAATTGCATCAGTAGCATGGGATCTTCTTAGTGTTTGGGTAATTGCCAGGTTCTTGTGGCCTGGTTTTGGCCTCTGTTGGAAACAGGATGCTGGGCTTGATGGACCCTTGGTCTGACCCAGCATGGCAATTTCTTATGTTCTTATGTTGCTAGTTTTGCTTGAGGAACACTTTTAAAACCAACCTATTAGAATTAGATAACTTTATTTTCTTTCTATCAGGCACACTCACTTAGAATTTCCTAACTTTCATAGAAACAGAAATGATGGCAGAAGAAGACCCAACGGCCCATCCAGTCTGCCCAGCAAGCTTTCACACTTTTTTTTTTCTCCTCATACTTATCTGATAATCTTGGCCCTTATTAGTAACTTTTTGGTTCTAGTTACCTTCCACCCCTGCCATTGATGTAGAGAGCAGTGCTGGAGCTGCATCTAAGTGAAGTTTCTAGCTTAATTGGTTAGGGGTAGTAACTGCTGCAATAAACAAGCTACTCCCACGCTTATTTGTTTACCCAGCCTGTGCCATTCAGTCCTTGTTGGTTGTTGTCTGAATATAATTCCTCTTTTCTTTATTCCCCCCTGCCGTTGAAGCAGTGAGTTGTGCTGAATATGTATTCCAAGTGAAGTATCAGACTTATTTGTTTTGGGTTAGTAACCTTTTCAGGCACATTTTATCAGGCACATTCATAAAAAATTAGCTATCTTTCTTTTCTTTATATGAGGCACATACATTAATAATTACTTACTTTTTTTCTTTTTATCACAAATACCCACACATATAGAATTATCTACCTTTTTTTCTTTTAAACAGGCACACACACAATTGCTTACTTTTCTTTTTAACATGCACATATTCTTAGAATTATCTACCTTTCTTTTGGATGTTCAGAGAGATAGCCATGTTCATTTACAGTAGCAAAAATGGCAAGCGGTGGGTGGTACCTTAAAGACTAACCAATTTATTGAGGCATGAGCTTTTGAGGACAGAATCTACTTCGTCAGATGCAGCTTCTAGTTGAAACCACTGAAACATTTATTTATTTTATTTAACTCTTTTTTTATACCGACCTTCATAGTAATAACCATATCGGATCGGTTTACATTTAACAAGGGTATAACTGAAGCGCCAACTAAAGTAATTAAACAATAGAGGTGAATAAGGCAAAGGCAAAGTTACATTCAACAAGGAGTAAAGAACTTGGAAGCTTAAATAGCTGGAAAGAAGGTAAAGGCAGGTAATAATTATAAAATACAATAGAGAATACGGGTTAAAGCTTAATGTGCTTTAACCTGGAAGTCCCAGAGTCCATCGTTCATGAAGATAAAGACCATCGTCCAGGTAAGAGTAAGGGCACCTAGTGATTGTCTGGGGGATCAGAGAAGGCTTGGTGAAAGAGCCACGTCTTGAGTTTCATATCATCAAGGATCAACAACCCATCCTGAACAAAGATACAATCCTCTCACAGGCTGTGGGTGGCAAGCCTATTCTGTATTACAGACAGCTCCCCCATTCTCAAATGGATACTTACCAGCAACCATAAATTGTACAACAATGACACCAACTCATGCATCTGATGAAGTGGACTTTGTACTTGAAAACCTATACCTCGCGCAGCTGAAGCTTGGATTGAGAGACATTTGGTGAGGAACCCCCAGTCAATACCATCTATACCTCCTCCGCTCGGCCCTGACGACGTCATCAGGCGGGGCCCACGCGCCATAAAAGCGGCGCGAGAGCGGGGTTTATTCGCAGCTGAAGCTTGGTTTGAGAGACATTTGGTGAGGAACCCCCAGCCAATACCATCTATACCTCCTCCGCTCGGCCCTGACAACGTCATCAGGCGGGGCCCACGCGCCATAAAAGCGGCGCGAGAGCGGGGTTTATTCACAGCTGAAGCTTGGATTGAGAGACATTTGGTGAGGAACCCCCAGCCAATACCATCTATACCTCCTCCGCTCGGCCCTGACGACGTCATCAGGCGGGGCCCACGCGCTATAAAAGCGGCGCGAGAGCGGGGTTTTATTTCGCAGCTGAAGCTTGGATTGAGAGACATTTGGTGAGGAACCCCCAGCCAATACCATCTATACCTCCTCCGCTCGGCCCTGACGACGTCATCAGGCGGGGCCCACGCGCCATAAAAGCGGCGCGAGAGCGGGGTTTATTCGCAGCTGAAGCTTGGATTGAGAGACATTTGGTGAGGAACCCCCAGCCAATACCATCTATACCTCCTCTGCTCGGCCCTGACGACGTCATCAGGCGGGGCCCACGCGCCATAAAAGCGGCGCGAAAGTGGCGCGCCACTGCCGGCTTAGTCCGGAATAGACGGAGTAGGCGAGAAATTCTTGTCCGTCTTCAGCTGCCATAGAGGAGAATTAAAAAAAAAAAAGTCACACCGTTTCAGTGGCTTGGCTTGCCCGAAGAATCTCGGAAGGTTAATAATATCAATGCCTCCAAAGAGAAAAGGCCGAGTGAGGGTTTTTCCCTCAATACCCTCCCTCCCACCCGGGCAAAAAACTATCCCCCAACTCACTGCTATTTACCACGAAGGAGGAGCTAAAGTCCCCCTTGATGAAGCGCTGTTGGGAGCATCGCGTTTGTCCGGGGAAACAACATTGAGCCCTCCAGATCTGAGGATACAATTTGCTCCAGGTCAGTCTCCACCGCTTGTGACCACAAATTTGAATACAGTACCAGTGAGTCCAGTGAACAAATTGGAGGGTGTGGACGCAGTGAGTCAGGAACTGGGTACAACAAGTGAGCATGGAAGTTCAATGCTGCACCATGGGGGGTCCCCTTTTATGCAAAACCTTAGTCAAGGTAGAGAAAGACCACAATTAATATCTAGTGGATCTATAATAGAGGAAGATCTATTAGGGGCACAAGGAGAAGCTGCGGTTATTGAACCAATTAAGGAAGGCCCGGTGACGTTAGACACTCTCTGGGAATTAGTAGCCTCATATGGCCCACGTTTTCAAGGGCTTACGAGGCAGCTTAATTCAATGTCTGAGAAATTGGATAAAGTAGCCCAGGAACACGATGTAAGAATTAGGGATGTGAATCATTTTAGGACGATTAAAATTATCGTCCGATAATTTTAATATCGTCTTAAACCGTTATGGAACACAATACAATAGAGATTCTAACGATTTATCGTTATAAATCGTTAGAATCGTGAGCCGGCACACTAAAACCCCCTAAAACCCACCCCCGACCCTTTAAATTAAATCCCCCACCCTCCCGAACCCCCCCCCCCAATGACTTAAATAACCTGCGGGTCCAGCGGCAGTCCGGAACGGCAGCGGTCCGGAACGGGCTCCTGCTACTGAATCTTGTTGTCTTCAGCCGGCGCCATTTTCCAAAATGGCGCCGAAAAATGGCGGCGGCCATAGACGAACACGATTGGACGGCAGGAGGTCCTTCCGGACCCCCGCTGGACTTTTGGCAAGTCTTGTGGGGGTCAGGAGGCCCCCCCCAAGCTGGCCAAAAGTTCCTGGAGGTCCAGCGGGGGTCAGGGAGCGATTTCGGAACCCTCGCTGAACGACCTCCTGCAGTCGATCTCCTGCCGGCGCCATTTTCCGTACGGAAACGATTCGCGGCGGGAAATCACTCCCTGACCCCCTAAGTAATCATCCTATCCCCTCCCTCTAAACGCCCCCCCCCCAGATGCTTTCTATAAATAAGTCTCCTGTACATAATGCCCTCCTTGTATATATACATCCCTACTATATCTCTTGTTAATTTGTACAGCTTACCCTTGTTCTCTTCCCCCCACCTTCCCTGATACCCAGTTCTCCTATCAGTTCATTGTAAAGCCCAGTTGGCTACTTTTATGTTATATGGAAACCGATATGATGTTCCCCGAACGAATGTCGGTATATAAAAATTGCAAATAAATAAATAAATAAATAAATATATATTAGAAGTCTTGAAAATGCCAATTGATCAGATTCCATGTATAAACAAAATTTATTTTCTTCCATTTAATAGAAGTAGAGAAGGTAATCCACCACAAGTAGATTTAAATAACTTGACAGAATTATTGGAATCTTCTACAGAAATATATGAAAGGGCGACATTACTGATATCCTTTGTTACAGAAATGGAAGTTAGCTTGTTTATGAAGAGTTATTTTCAATATATTAATGAAAGTTTTATGGGTCAAAAAATCCAAATATTCCCAGACTTGTCAAAAACTACTCAGGAGAGGAGAAAGGCCTTCCTTTCTATGAGACAAGAAGTGAATACACTGGGGGCAAAGTTTCTTCTAAGATACCCCTGTAAAGGGGTGGTTACCTTGAATAGAGATGTATATATTTTTTATGCCCTGGAACAACTTAGAGTATTCATAGACTCTAGGAAGGTGGCCTTTACAACCTCCTCTCCTAACCAGGGAACGGGCTAGTTACCCAGATCATATGTAATTGAGGTAAATTTTTTTTTAGGGGTGACATTTCTTTGATTAGATATCTATTGATATCCCTTTCTTTGTAAATCCCAATGATTCTTATTCTCCTTTATTTAATTTTATTATTTTTCAAAATGTTTGTGGTCTAAATACTAGATGATGCCTCAATTTGTATTTCTATTTTGAAAATAATGTTACAGAATTTCTGAGCAAAGTTTTTCTTTGTAATGATTTAAAAAAATTAATAAAGAAAACCTATACCTCAACAAACTGGTTAGTCTATAAAGTGATTCTTACCTCTTGTCATTTTTGATACCTTTCTTTTATTATTATCAGGCACACACACACAAAAATTACCAAAGTATCTTTTTCTTCAGTCTTTTTTTTTTTTTTTTATCAGGAACACCTAATTTTCTCTGTCCTTCATATAGCATTATGTGATATTCTCCCATTCTGAAGCTAGTCCAGCACTGAGATCTGAGGAAAATTCCCAGACACAAGGGTAAATTCCCCTTAGGGACTTACCAGAAATACACAAACTCTTTGCTCTGCATTTCACTGCTTGAATGTGTGCAAAAATACTTTAAAAACAAAACCAGAGACACGTTGCTGCTCCACTTCCTTTATTCCTTATCAAATGCATGCACTCTGACAGAGAACAACAAGTCACCAGCAAGATAGGAAACTTATTCTACCTAAGCAATTAAAATTCACTCTTATTAACGAAATTACTGATTGCCTTGGAGGAATGTGTTGCCAGGGATATCCCGGCCCTGGTAGTAGGATTCGACTCCGAAAAGGCATTCGATAGAGTGTCTTGGGCGTATCTTTTCTCAGTGATGGATAGATATGGTATTAAGGGGGAAATAGTGAAAAACAGACGAATGCTATATACTAATCCAAAGTCGGCAATTGTGGCGAATGGGCATGTTTCCCAAGATTTCTACTTACATCGGGGCACTAGACAGGGCTGTCGCCTCTGTTGTATATACTTACCATAGATCCTCTACTAAGGAAAATCGACTTGGATAGGCAGATTGTGGGATATTGGGGCCGGGCTTTGGAATTTAAAGTGTCGGCATTCGCTGACGATGTTCTGGTCTTTCTGACTTCTCCCCAACGGTCGCTGAGGTATGTTTTAGCTCACCAGGAACATTTTGGGAGCTTCTCAGGCCTAAAGATTAATGTAGAGAAGTCAGAGGCCATGGATATAGGACCGGGGGTGAAAGATCACTGGGACGGACTATTCCCTCTCCGCTGGGTCGGGGCGACGATGCGATATTTAGGAATTCACCTGACGAGATCAGTGGGCCAGCTTAAGGGGGCGAATATCGGAGCACTTATCAAACAGATGGACCATCGTCTAGGGACCTGGACTAAGTTACCTTTATCACTGATGGGGAAAATAAATTTAGTAAAGATGCTTGAGCTGCCACGGTGGTTATATGTCTTGCAAAATATACCTATCTGGTTGACAAAAAAGGATTTGCAGCAGATCTACCGGATTTTGAATAGGTACCTCTGGGGGGGAAGGAGAGCGAGAGTGTCTCTCCGTTCATTAATGTTTCCCTATACTCAAGGTGGGCTAGCTTGTCCCAATTGGAGGGAATATAACCTGGCATGTTTATTGCGGCATATGCAGGACTGGTTCCAGGGAATGATGTTATACTCCTCATGTGACTTCATTAGGGACTGGCTGGCCCCTTTCTACCCAGAAAATATGTTACATATCGGCCCAGATGAAATCCCGAGTCGTGTTAAAAAAAGCCTTCTCCTTCAATCGTGTCGGCGGGCATGGGCGTATCTCTGCAGAAATAGGTTGCTCATTGTGGGGTCCGTTTCTCCTTTTGTTACCATAAGGGGTAACCCACAATTTGAGAGCGGAAGGACCAGTATTATTTTCTATCACTGGGAACGGAAGGGTCTTATTAAAATGAACCAGTTCTGGGATGCCGCTCAGGAGACTGTATACAGTTTTCAAGCCTTGCAAGACAAATATGCTTTAGACTCTAAGGACTTCTATGCCTATTTGCAGGTGCGACATTATCATGACACCCAGTTTAAATCGGTCAGTGGCCTGGGGCTCCAGTTTCAAAAGTTACTTGGATTTTTCACGCAGATAGGAAAGCGGACAAATTCCTGCTCGGTTTTCTCTCGCACTCTGAGGGAGATATGTTCTCAGACACTTTTGAATGAGATTCGGTGTAAATGGGACTCTCATGCCGGGATTAGTTTAACTGTGCAGCAAATAGCTCAGATTCTGCAAGACATTGTGGGGGCTACGGAAAATATTGCTTTGAGGGAGACGGGTTATAAAGTTTTAAGATGTATGTATATGTCCAGAGCTCGTGGGTTTCGTTTTAAGTTGTGGGACGATGATGTATGTCAAAAATGCAACCAAGAATCAGGAACGTTAATTCATGCACTGTGGGGGTGTATTAAAGTAAAAAAATATTGGGACGGTGTCTTGACTTGGCTGTCTCACATCCTGCAATCAGATCTGCCAAAGACGCCGGAACTATGTTTATTGCGTCTTCTGCCCGGAGTAAAGGGCCATATATCGGAGCACGACGGCACGTTTCTACAAAAAGCTTTATTGGTAGCGTTACAACCGATACTTATGGAATGGATCTCCAAGGACGCTCCGCAAATTGATATATCGAAGCATAGATTGTTTAAAGTCTTTCGTTTTGATCGTCTTACGGCGCAACAAAAATCGCAAGGAGCTCAAGCCAAGTGTCAAGGGCTTTGGCATAAATACTGGAACTCGTTATCCCCCACACTACAGCGATGTGTTTTGGACAATTCAGTCTTGGATGGGTGACATGTGCCTTGCCCGTGGCTGGCCAATGGTTAGCGTTCCTGTATTTCACTAAACCTGAGTAGCTGGTGTGCATTCCCGGGGAGGGAGGGGTAACGGTAAGAGGGGGGAGGGAGGGGGGTTTAGACTGGATAAAATTGCAAGCCAATTAGGAGGGGTCGGTTATAGGGTGAGGGTTTTTCATTTTCCTCTACAGGGGGAGTATACATTAGTTGGTTTCTGATTAGTTGGTTAACTAGAAGTTCCCTATGGGGTGGTATTGTCTGGTATCTTGCCTACTGTTTAGTGCACCTGTTACGAGCGCGCGCGGGCGCGGTCGTCTCGGGCGGGTGGTGAGCCCTTGGGCCACGGCAGGACCCCAGGAGGAGCCCAAGGCCACACCGTGGGAGGTGAGCTGAGCAGGCATGGTGAGCCAGGCAGGCAGGAACAGAAGCAGGGAGTCCGACCCTCAGCCGGACCTGCGTGCCCATGGTAGCCAACACGGGGAAGTTGACTAATGAACGGTCCTCCGACTGTTCCCGGCCCTTTCGGACCTGCCGCAGGGAACGGCAATGGGCAGCAGGCCGGACAGAGGCGAGGGCAGACAGAGTCCTTATACAGAAGACATCAGACAGGGGCTGAAGCAGACACTGTAGACAAGGCGGAAACATGGCACTGTCCATCAGGGCGCCCTACTCAGCCCACCCGTGGGACTGAGTCGCGGACCACCCTGACCCAGACGCGCCCTACACAGCCCAGGAAGGCTGGTCGCGGACCACGCTGAGAAGGAGGGTGCAGGGAAACTCCAGGCGAACAGGAACTCCGATGCTGGGATACTCACATCCGAAGTCCTTACAGCTGGCAGGCAGGGAAGCTCCAGAGCCCGGGGGACGAATCCCTCCTATTGGCCACTCCAGGGCCCAACAGGCCAGAAGGCTCAGGAGCCAGACAGGACGTAGGTCAGAACAAGCGGAACTGGATCAGGATCAGGCAGCTTCAGGATCAGACATCAGGAAACACATCAAGGCAGGAAACATGGAGGACCTGGACCAGCAAGGTTACAGACAACTGTAATGCACAATCCAAAGGCACTGTGCAAGTGAACAGAAAGTCCTTAAATACTCGAGGTAGAAGGCAACTCCCTGGGAGGAGCTTGCCAGGACCGCCCACCGCTGGTCCTATAAGTCAGGTGGAGAGCTGCGGGCCAGCCCCTAGGAGAAGGGCGTCGCCAAACAGGAAGTCCAAACGCTGAGGCATGCAAGCCACAGGCATGCCTCAGGAGCAGCTAGGCCTCTAAGGCCCTGGAGCAAGTCCTGGAAGATGCGCAGGCGAGGCCCTGGCTTCAAGGCGGCCTCAGGAGGAAGGTAAGAGACCTCCTGCAGCGCAGCAGCAGGGGGGATCGCAACAGCACCTCATTCAAGTCTTATTGTATAATCACTCGACTCCAATATTGTACTATTTTGTACTATTTTGTGCAGTTGTTGTTCTTTCAATGGAAATAGTTAATAAACATATTTTCAAAAAAAAAAAAAATTCACTCTTATATATATATGATCTATAGAAAGTTATAAAAAGCAATTAACAAATCAGCTAACTGTATCAATGTTCTCTAATATTAATACACAATTTTCTATATTGAGCCCCTTCCTATTTCTTGCACAACATTTGACGCAATTGAGCAATTATATTATGACCGTCATACTAGGTATCATTGTGTGGTTTTTCAGCCATGATCACTCCACCTTATATATAATCATCGGTCAGTCCATATATTTTTTTAAGTGTTTTTTTTGTGTTGATTACACCCATGAACACAATTCTTTACGATTTTTTCAATAACAAATTCCCAAGACTCATGTATTCATACGTCTTCAAATACTAGTATGCAATTTGGTACTTATCTCATCTTGACACGCTTATTTTCTTGCTGAAAACCAACCATAAACGTTCTGCCAGCACAAGCACTTCTTGCCCGCTCATTTCTTGCTCATTGTAGCCTTTCACACAAGCTCACTTCTTGCCCGACACCGTAACGTGTTTTGGACTTTACCATGTCCTTCATCAAGGGCTATATATCTGCGTCTAAAAGATCAAAATTACGCTGATAGTAAATGAGATTTTTTGTATTAAATTCAAACAGTGCAACAGTACTCACTGGCATGCAGATGAAGACAGTTTATTGCTTTTCCATCAGTGGATAAATACGCTGGACCAAAATTTACAATTTACATTGTCATACAATAGTACCTTTATTAATTTTTTGGATATTATGATCATTAAAAAGGAAGGTAAATTGTCGACCACTTTGTATTGAAAAGAATGTGAAAGAAACACATTATTACACTATACTAGTTACCATCCGTATCACTTAAGGGTTAATTTACCGATGTGTCAATTTTTACGTATTAGACGTCTATGTGATTCTAGACAAGAATTTCAAATACAATCTGAACAGCTACAACGCTGATTATTGACACGTGGGTACCCTTATAAATGTATTAAAAAAGCATTTAAAAGAGCCTATCATGCTGAGTGCCAGTGGTTGTTATTAGATAAAAATGCAATGCGAGAAGATGTGCACTGTATGCACTATTCCATACACCAATCGAGCTGGAGAAGTAGCTGCTCTGATCTGCCAACATTGGCCGATCTTAAAAACTCATAAGATCTTTCGACAATATCCTATTATCACAAATACGAGGGGTAGAAACATCGGCGATGTGGTTTCTCATTCATTTTTGGCTTCATGTAGTGATGATCATCCATTGCAGAAGGTGGGCCATTGGCATTGCCAACAAGGATCGCAATGTGTTCTCTGTGATCAGACCATTGCTGGAAGTGATTGGACAGATAAATTTGATGTATCTCATAAAGCACAGCAATACACAGATTGTAGGACAACAAGAGTTATTTATTTAATTAAATGCCCTTGCGACCTATATTATATCGGGCGTACAAAACACTCGATTAGAACACGGTTAATAGAACATCGCAGTTGCATCACTACAGCCAAGTTAACAGCACCAATGGTAACACATTGTATTGAAAACAATCATAGTTTTCAACAATTACAGTGGCGTGTAATGGATGTTGTTCCCTCAAATCCGAGAGGAGGGGACCCTAATCGGGCATTAAATTTGCAAGAACAACAATGGATTTTTTGGATGCATTCAGTGAGCCCATTAGGTCTTAATAGCGCGATAGAATGGTATTCTTTATGACCAGAAGTGACGTAGGTGTATCGTCATCAGTGCTGGGGAGTTTAAATTACATGATGCAGGGATTGCCGGAAGAGAAGCTACAAGGAACACGCCAAGAAACGCCACGCTGCTCTAAATGTGAGTACTGTTGCACTGTTTGAATTTAATACAAAGAATCTCATATACTATCAGCGTAATTTTTGATCTTTTAGACGCAGATATATAGCCCTTGATGAAGGACATGGTAAAGTCCGAAACACGGTACAGTGTCGGGCAAGAAGTGAGCTTGTATGAAAGGCTACAATGAGCAAGAAATGAGCGGGCAAGAAGTGCTTGTGTGAAAAGCCACAACGTTGAGATATATGCTGGCAGAACGTTTATGGTTGGTTTTCAGCAAGAAAATAAGCGTGTCAAGATAAGATAATTACCAAATTGAATACTAGTATTTGAAGACGTATGAATACATGAATCTTGGGAATTTGTTATTGAAAAAATCGTAAAGAATTGTGTTCACGGGTGTAATCAACACAAAAAAACACTTAAAAAAATATATGGACTGACCGATGATTATATATAAGGTGGAGTGATCATGGCTGAAAAACCACACAATGATACCTAGTATGACGGTCATAATATAATTGCTCAATTGCGTCAAATGTTGTGCAAGAAATAGGAAGGGGGTCAATATAGAAAATTGTGTATCCTTCGTGACCTCTCCGAACTGTATTCGATCTTGCTAAGCATCGTTTTTGGTTTACAGTCTCTAATATTAATATTCACATATGTAATAACTATACATAAGGCACTTGGGCTCACATGATATTATGGTCAACTTAAGTAGTAAACACCTTTCCAAGAATCTTATCAATAACTATTTATAGTTAAATTTGCTTCTAACCTATAACCTGTTTATCCCTAGCAGTGCTAAGCTACCTCATCTTTGATTTTCTTGCTTTAAGCTTTTTCAGCCATATTAGTAAGCCTTACTATGCAATCTCTATTTTGTTGATAGCTGTCAGCATCACTACCAAAAGGATTTTAACTAGAAAATCCTGTAAATTATGACAGATCCCAGCACTCTATGGAAACAAACAGCTTTCTAAGGTCATAGGCCACACCGGGTACAAAAAGAAAGGAAGGGAAAAGGAAAACTCTTAATTCAAGCAGGCTCAGCGAAGTGCTTGAAAAACAAATATGTAAAGCTAAAGCCACTAGAGTTTAATGTCACACCAACTCCAGACAAGCTTCAAACAAAAGCTGTGATGTATGAAGCAATGCATCAGATTTACATCAGATTACCAATTGTGTTTCATCAGGGGTCATTTACATCATTCAATGTCCCTGTCAATTATGCTATGTTGGCAAAACCAAGAGAACCTTGAAAACCCGATTAATAGAACACCGGTCATGTATTAACATGCGCAGAATCACTGCGCCTTTGGTCACCCATTGTATTGACTTTACATATACTTTTGATGATTTAAGGGTCTGTGTGCTCGAACAGCTGATCCCATCATGGCGAGGAGGGGACTTTGACAAAAAACTGCTGCAAGCCGAACAGAGATGGATTCACCGATTAAACACTGTTCACCCTCAGGGTTTAAATAATAATTTGGAATATAATGTTTTTATATGATTTTTGAGATGTTTTCTGCGATGGTTGCTAGTTTCTTATCATCATTCTTTTTACCAGCGTTTTTTTGAACAGGTTTCCTTGACTACTGAGTACGTCCCTGTGACGTCATGACGTCCGCAAAAGAGCGGGCTATTTAATTAATCAAACTAGCTGGATGCGGTCTCTAGCACGGCGTTGTTGTGAAGGATGACATCGAGACTTCGGTCCTGCATCTAAGAGGTGATCGCACCGTTGTCAGTTAAGTATTGGTTTCCCATTATAGACACATACCAATTGTTTGTTATGTCTTTTAGATTACATATTTAGAGCTTTGACTCCTGAAGAAGCAGCCGGTAGGCTGCGAAACACGGCCGCTGTCGAGTCGGCACCCCAAACATTTATTGAGAACAAGCTGTCATTTTGCATGAACGGAATTGAATAGAGTGTTTGAGGTTTGAACTCGCTATCATTTCATCTTGCTAGAGCAACCCACGCATTGGGAAACTGTCTATGGAGAGTGTTTGAAATTGATGCACTGAGGAATTGCTCAAAAAGAGAGTGATATCCATTGTGGGTTTTGAAGCACATTGAACAACAAGAATTTATACAGTTATATATATGTGAACTAACAGAATAATGGAATTTAAGATGCACCAGAGAGTGTGGTTTTGAATACCTGAGTGTGTTTTTGAACAGAATTTCAAATACACCGGAGAGTGTGGTTTTGAATACCAAGTGCGCTTTTGAATACCGACAGGCTGCAAATGATTGAAAAGACCGGACGGCTCAACAAGTTTACATTGAGCACGTTGACAAAGGCTTGCTGATGCAGTCCTGTTCTCCTAGATAATCTCTCCGTCCTTTAAGTGGATGGTGTGATCTTTTATAGGTGTCTTGGCGATATCTTTTGTATATATTAGTTAGTTTCGACAGGGTCGCAAATTGTTTGCTCTTTGTGTTGTTGCTGAAGCAATGCTATGCCATTTCTGATCCTGATTTACATTTTTTTAAAGATAGTGCAATTTCATAGCTTTGATGGAAAACTAATGGTATTTCTCGTTTGTTTATGTTTTTCACAATGGAATAATTTCAGCACAAAGCCTGCTTATTGTCAGATGCCATTATAACAGGTATTCCATGAAACTGATCCTCATATCTGACTCCTGTCGTACTTCGTATTGTCTCCAGCTCTAGAGTCAGAATGGAGTTTCCTGGCCAAGGCTTTCAGCTGTGAAGCCTATTACAAGTATGCCCTTGAATTAGATAATAGATGTCCCTCTTTATCAATAACAGTTGTGTCCTTCTTGCCTAGATCTGTGAGTAGCTTTGTTTTTCCAACTTTGATTTGTGAAAGACTGGGCTGGCTCTTGAGGTGTGTGACTTGTGCAATCACACAGGTTGCTATAAACTAGGGGGCACCAGTACCTCCTCCCAATTCATCTGCAAAAGAGCCTGTTCTTTCTTCCCTGACACTGCCATCAGAGCAGAGGAGTTGCTGCAACCCCAGGACTGAAGAGCAGTTGATGACTTGCAGGATCCAAGAGCAAGTACCACTGGTTTCCTGGTGGCCCATGGGGCTGAAGAACAGTTTGCTGTAGGGATGTGAAGTGTTTTTTATTTCTTGTTTCATTTTAATTAGTTGGTACTAAAAATTAGTGTGCACTAGTTTAAGTTAGTGTGCATGCTAATTTCCATTTAATGCTCATTATTTCAATTTAGTGCACACTAATTAGAAATTAGTGTGCACTAAAAATTAATGAAACATAAAAGAATGAAAATGGGAAAAATTTTAAAATGAAGCAAAACAAAACAATATTTTTTTATTGCACATTCCTAGCTTGCTGCTCCTCTCCTTCCTGGGATGGAAGGGAGAGGAGCCAGCGACAAGTCATAGGCTCTTCTCTCCTGACTGTCAGACTGCATGGGAGGAGGGTTGTAGAGAGAATGAAGGTAAGGAGGAGGACAGAAAAGCTAGAAGGTCTAAGAACTGGAAGGTGAGGGAGAGATGCGGGTAAGATAAAAGGGCAGAGAAGGAGAGGATGTAAATAAGGGGTTTTAAAAATTAAAGATGGAAGGTGAAGGAGGGGCGTGAAGAAAGTGAATGGGTTGGAAGATGAGAGGATAAGGTGGAAAGTGACCCCTAGATTCATCAAAATGTGATAACTTTTGCATGGATAATACCCATGATAAGGAAAAGGTGCATGGCAATGATAATTTTAGAATTACTGCATGCTGTCTTAAGGGTAGATTTTCAAAGAAGCGCACGGGCGTACATGTGCATGCGCTACCCAGCACGCACACATGGATGCCCAATTTTATAACATGCGCGTGCAGGCGCGCGCATGTTTTATAAAAATCAGGGGTCAGCACGCTTAAGGGTGTGCACAATTGTGCACCCTGCGCACGCCGATGCCCACGGCCTTCACTTGTTTCCCATAATCTAATATTCCCACCCCTTCCCCATCCCGCCTAGCCCCCTAACCCCCCCAACTTTTATTTTATCTTCTGTGACTGCCTCCGGGTAGTTTCCCATGGGGGCCTGAAAACGAAACCCCGAGCTGAAAAAAAAAACAATGCACATCTCTAATAAGAATTATTTTTTTTCTTTTTCCTCTGAATGGACAGCCACATTAGGGAAAACGCATTCTTTACAATTCAAAGGTAGAAAAAGTATTAAAAGTTAGATGTTCAAAATTAAAAATTTAAGTAAGTTAAACGGTTAGGGGTAGATTTTTAAACTTACACGCACACATCCATGTGTTCAGGCTTCCTGGTGCGCACACTTGGACGAGGCTATTTTATTACACGTGTGCATTGGCGTGTGCGTGTTATAAAATATGAGGGGCATGCACACACATGCACGGCAGATTTTAATATCCGTGCATGTGGCCCATGACGTGCTCATGCAGGAGGGTACATTTTTAATTTACACGCAGCGACATGATGGTCACTTTACCCAGTTTCCTCCCAGTCCGCTCCAATTAAGGAGCGTACTGGAAGGGAACTTTCCTACCCCTCTACCCATACTCCTTCCCTCTTTCCCTCTCCTCTCCTCTCCTCCCCGACCCCTAGACCCATTCTCCTGCCTTCCCTTTTTTTGTTTCGTTACTTGCTATCTGCCGGTGCGCAATTCCCCTGCACAGCGGCAAATGGCCACTGTACCGGCCGCCTCCAGCTCCGTCCCTCATACCTCCCCCTTTTCAGGCCCCGGCACTTATTCGTGCACTGGGGTTTACGCGTGTGGCTGGGCCCGTTTGAAAATTTGCCCGGTGCGTGAAAAGCCCGGCCATACGTGTATACCCCAGGATTTACACGCGCAGGGGTTTAAAAATTTACCTGTTAAGACTTATCTGGCTAACTTATCTGAGATATTTGTCATCACAGCTATGCTGCTGAATATCCCCAAAGAAATTGCTAGTTAGCAGGATAAATCTTATTTGACTGACTTTATACCTGCTATTCAGCAGGTCTAACTTATCCGGTTAACTTAACTGGATGAGTCAGCATATCCACACGTTTTCAGTTAAGTTAACTGGATAAATAGCTCCTTCCTGAAATACCCATTTCCCACCCACCACTTAGCCAAGTAAGACATATCTGGCTAAATACTTAATACTTATCTGTATAATTGGCAGTCATTAAATGTGGCCAGCTATTCAGCTGCTGACGGATAGGCCCTTTACTTACCTGGCTAAATGGTGTAGAATATGGACCTCTAAATTTGTATGTTAAAAAAATAGTCTGTGAATCGAGTCTCTTATTGGGGTTGAGTACAATATTCATCCTGACCTCCTGGGCAGGTTTTTGTTTTAATTACGGTAATATTACAAACTCTGTAACAGCTTTCACAATTGCCCAGTAATGTTTAGTGTCTCACCATGTTCTCTAACATTTCCATTTTCTTATGAAAATGTAAATTGTCCTTAACCAAATAACTGTCCTTATCTTGAATGTTTTCAACTTTCTATTCTAGAGCAGTGGTTCTCAACCTTTTTTCGGCCGGGACACACCTGACAGATGGTTCTCACATGTGTGACACACTGAACATGTGACCGTCACGGGGCAAAATGTAAATATACATTCTGCATCCTCAGGAACCCCCTCGACCCCCAAAAATGGGTGCAAAGCAGAACTAGGGCATTACCCATACAACTCACCATACAAAAAATATATTCTGGTTCTGATGACATCTCAGTAAAAGCAAAACAAACTCTCTTTACTGGCAGGCACAATACCCCGACCTTATGAAAAGACAGTAATTTACTACTACAAATATTTAACCAGGCCTTAAACACTAACACACCTACTATTAGGAAAACGGAGCAAGCCAAGCTGCTATAGATAGAAACCCACTTAGAAACAATTGTAAAACTATACTAATAAATGTTATAAAATAGCTGATGAACAAAATAACATCCAACAATTAAAAACTCATAAAAATGATTACACATTGTCCAAATATCAATAAAATATTTCAAAACAGCAGACACATCCCATAATACCCAATAATTAAAATGGCCGTCAATCAAGAAAAATAAGCTTAAAAAGCCACTTTTACTTACCCCCTCCAGCAACTCTCCTCTCCTTTCCCTTGCAGGCCAAGGCCAAAGGCACTCACCAGAAGCAGCAGTGGCTGCTGAAGCTCTGTCCTCACAGTCCTCTTCCTTAGGGCCTACAACCAGTCACAACCTGTCTTACACAGACCAGTCACCTCCCTAACTAGTATCTCTTCCTCACACAGACACCAGTCACCTCCCTGACCAGTCGCTGTCTGTCTCTCTCACACAGACACCAGTCACCTCCCTAACTAGTATCTCTTCCTCACACAGACACCAGTCACCTCCCTGACCAGTCTCTGTCTCTCTCACACAGACCAGTCACCTCCCTAACTAGTATCTCTTCCTCACACAGACACCAGTCACCTCCCTGACCAGTCTCTGTCTCTCTCACAAAGACCCAGTCACCTCCCTGACCAGTCTCTGTCTCTCTTTCACACACACCAATCACTTCGCTGACCAATCTCTGTCTCGCTCTCACAGAAACACATCACTTCTGACAGTCTCTCTCTCAATCACACACATGCTCTGTCACTTACATAGAAGCTCTCAATCACACACAAATGCTCTTGCTCCCATTCCACCACACACACACAAAGCTGCCACTCACGCACCCATTCTACCACACACACACAAAACTGCCACTCACGCACTCAGGCACCCATTCTATCACACACACACACACAGCTGCCACTCATGCACCCATTGTACCACACACACAAGCTCTCACTCATGCACCCAGGTACCATTTTACCACATATACACGCAAAGCTGCCACTCATGCACCGATTGTACCACGCACACACACAAGCTCTCATTCATGCACCCAGGTACCATTCTACCACACACACACAAAGCTGCCAACTCATGCACCCATTCTACCACACACACACAGCTGCCATTCATGCACCCAGGCACCCATTCTACCACACACACACTCATGCACTCATTCTACCACACACACACAAAGCTGCCACTCATGCACCCATTGTACCAAACACACACAAAGCTGCCAATCATGCACCCATTGTACCACACACACACACAAAGCTGCCACTCCTGCACCCATTCTACCACACACACACTCATGCACCCATTGTACCACACACACACAAAGCTGCCACTCCTGCACCCATTCTACCACACACACACTCATGCACCCATTCTACCACACACAAACAAAGCTGCCACTCCTGCACCCATTCTACCACACACACACTCATGCACCCATTCTACCACACACACACAAAGCTGCCACTCCTGCACCCATTCTACCACACACACAAAGCTGCCACTCATGCACCCATTGTACCAAACACACACAAAGCTGCCAACCATGCACCCATTGTACCACACACAGAAAGCTGCCACTCCTGCACCCATTCTACCACACACACACTCATGCACCCATTCTACCACACACACACAAAGCTGCCACTCCTGCACCCATTCTACCACACACACACACACACACAAAGCTGCCACTCATGCACCCAATCTACCACACACACACACACACAAGCTCACATGGAGCCTCTTCTCATTGTTTGGCCCAATATGCCTGGCCTCCGCTTATCAGTCGCTGCTGGCCTGACCTCCAGCGGCATGCAACGTCTCTCCAACCGCCTCCGGCGGTGTGCAGTGTCTCTCTACTCTTCGACCCGCCGGCCTGGCCTCTGGCGGTGGCGCACAGATCACTCTTCAGCTGCTGGTGCTGGCGCGCAGCGTCTCCATTCTTCGGCCCCGCCGGCGGTGCACAGGCCTCGCCAGTCTTCAGTCGGCGGTGGCACGCAGCATCGCTCCTTTCTTCGGCCCCGCCGGCGGCGCGCAACATCGCGTCCTTCGGCCCCGCCGGCGGCGCGCAGCATCGCTCCTTTCTTCGGCCCCGCCGGCGGCGCACAGCATCGTGTCCTTCGGCCCCGCCGGCGGCGCGCAGCATCGCTCCTTTCTTCGGCCCCGCCGGCGGCGCGCAGCATCGCGTCCTTCTTCGGCCCCGCCGGCGGCGCACAGCATCGCGTCCTTCGGCCCCGCCGGCGGCGCGCAGCATCGCGTCCTTCTTCGGCCCCGCCGGCGGCGCGCAGCGTCTCTCCCTTCTTCGGCCCCGCCGGCGGCGCATAGGTCTCTCCAGTCTTCAGCCGGCGGTAGTGCGCAGCATCTTTCCACTCTTCAGTCCTGCCCCTGGGGAGAAGGGAAGCACAAGCGGGGCAGTGGGGCACCGGGAGCCGCGACACACCTGCCGGTGCTTGGCGACACACTGGTGTGTCGCGACACACCGGTTGAGAACCGCTGTTCTAGAGTGTCCAAATGCTCCTTATATTCTATAACTTCAATCTTCAAAATCCTGAATTTATGTGAAAAATTTTGTAGTTGGTTTGTCAGATGCAATATTTGTCAAGAAAGCGACTTCAGCTACAAGATTTTTCAGAAAAATCCAAAATTTTGAAGACTAGACTTGCAGAAGATAAGAAGCAATGGCCTTCAAGATAACCAATTTATATCTTAATAGAACCAACCTGAAGGTAAGCTGAAGAACCTTTTGTTCCTGTATCAGTGGTTTCATTACCATAGAATATTGAAGGCTAAAATCTGTCAAGTCTAAACACTAGTCAGCCTCCTCAGACATCATTGGTAAGCATAAATCTCCCTGCCACAATGCAAATTTTCATAGCTAACCCTTGGTTCACAGCCACTTCCCCCATCTCAACTTGTTGTACTGAAGTCTTTCTAGCAGCTTCTGTTCCTGCAACATGAGGCAGTTTGATGTCATCCAATGTGCCATTTATACTAGTTGAGTATCTTTTGGCTGGCATAACTGAAAGAAACCACATATCTGGGCTAAGAGTTGTTTCTTGACCCAGGAAATTCAACAGATATCTTTCCCCTTACAACATTCCCAAAGTAGTAGATTTTATCATAGTGACCCCTGCATGGATGACAAGCATCCATCAAGCTGAAAGCAACTAGTTCCACAGGGTCTGCATAAGGCGAGTCTAAGAAAGAAGAAAGATGATTCAAACTAGATTACTAGACAGTGCTAAGCCACAGCATGGCTGTTGTACATCCATTATCTTGGATCTCTTTGATTCAATCCACATGTTTATTAACTGAGGGAGAGCTGTGATAAAAAAGAATGAATTCCTTCAAGTAAAAATGTGACATTATAAACAAAGAGTGGCGAACTCTGATCCTTAACAGCCACAAACTTGCCAGGTTTTCAGGGTATTCACAATGAATATGCATGAGATACATTCTCATGCACTGCCTCCATTGTATTCAAATCTATTTCATGCATATTCACTATGAATACCCTGAAAACAGGCCTGCTTGCGGCTTTCAAGGACTGGAGTTGGACACCCCTGTCATAAATGTTTGATTTACATATCTAGAAGCAAATCTTTATGTTGCTATACTTTTAATGTTACTCAGCCTCCAGTTAGTAAGAGATGTGAGTAAAATTCCTTGTCCTTAACCAATCTCCTCTTTCAATTTCTTTTGTCTTAAAATCCCAAGACAGCAGTTATATAGTGAGAACGTCTAGTCATTCTGCTTTGTAAACCTAGTGATACATGTAGCACTTTATTGGTGCCATCAAAATCAAAAAGACAGTAATCCGGAGACAGGATTGACATGTTTTGCACTTTAAAGTCATCAGAAGCAATTTCAATGATTAATTCAGAACTCAGCCACCTAGAGAAATGTGAATTTTTATTACTAAATTATAGATTGTAGAAAAGTATTTAACAGTGAAATCTGGGGTAAAACAACACACTTTTATAGCTTCTAAATATAGGCAGAAAATGTTCAGTAGGTAAACTAATTTTTGTAGAAGCAACATCAAAAAAGGGGTGTATGCAAAATAAATTGTGGAAAAAACATTTCATGGGCTTGTTAAAACATCTAACAGGGCTATTAAAAACTCACTTAATGAGTAGTGAATAAAGATGTGGTCTGCTCATGGTACAATTGGTAAATAGCATGAACTTGTTACTTATGAAGGGCAGGCTAAATAGTGCGAGCATTGCAAGTTTAATAGCATAAGCAAGATAAACTGAGCATGCTCAATTCTTTTTTTCTAATCTTAGTTCCTCCTGCTAGATTTCAAGAGGTATATAAGCCTGGCACATGTGGCTTACTTGCAGGTGCTGACAGTAAAGGAAGGAGACCATATTACTCCAGGTTGTGGATCCAAAGCACAGTAGAAAGATATAGGAATAAAGAAAACTGACATGACTGCATGCTTAGAACCATCTATCTTCTGTGTCAGTATGAATCTACAAAGAGTGGTGTCAGAGGATATGGTTGGAAGGAAGCATGTAAGGAAGGACCCAAGGAAGAATGCAAGAGGGAGACCTAGGGAAGAATCTAACCACCTTAATTTAGAAGGGCACTAGCATCTGACTATTTCCCCTCTTTAAAATCTCTGTACTGCAGGCACTTCCAAGTCTGCACAACACAGTTTTCTACTGCCTATAAGCCCTTCTGCATGAGCTCTGAACTCAAAACAAAACAATTGGTGAGCTTCTAAAAGCTTTTGAAGTTCAGACAGCTCTTCAGCCTCAAGTATCTGAATGCATATACTGGCCTTTGGTTACACTAACAATGTCAATGACAGCAAAGTTCTTTGTCCTCTGGCAACTCATTGCTGGAAATACATTTCCCGGAATACTGGGACTTTGGAGACACACAGATAATTTTTATTCATGTACTTTGCACTAAATGTCAAAGGGAAAGAATGCATACAGTACACATTTTCTTGAAAACATGTCACTGGACCTCTGCCCCTTTTTTGTTCTGGTAGATTATTCATGGAAAATAAAGCACCCTGATTTTAAAATATTGTCAATCAATCCCTTCCAACACATACCCATGGGAGACCACCTCCCACCCTAATTGAAGCTAAAAGTTATGAAATACTGCATGTACTTTCAGGGGGTTTGAGGAGGGGCCATTTGCAGGCTATCTATTTTCCTGCATAATTTGCTTTCAAAATTGTTGTAGCCATGCATTGCACTCTATTGTTCATATGTGCTAAATTAAATTAGTGTAGATGCTAAATTTTACTGCATGTCCCTTTATATCCTTGGGTAAAACCAAACATATCCTTATTTATTAGAAACATGCATTTGTTTGACAAAGAAAAAAAGGAATTTGTAACAAAATTTACCATTTAATTTCCATTCATTTTAAAACACAAAAGAAAACCAATTTTGTTCTTTTTATTATTATTATTATTATTATTATTATTATTATTATTATTATATATCATTTTAAAAACATTGGAAGCTCAGCTAGCCACCAATGAAAAAATCATAATGTCACTTTAACAAAGTCCACCCCTGGCTCAGTGCCATCCTCCATAGTCCCCCTCCAGGCCTCTCTATGCCATTACTTACCCCATCAGTGTTTCTTCCATGGGAAGGAGTGATCCACAGTCACTCTTGCCCACTACCACTGGTTTTGAAAACAACTTCATCCCCAAGTTAAAAAGGTAAGCAGCAGCATGCGGGGTTGGGGATGGCTATTTTTAAATGTTGGTTGAGGCTGGGGCCATGATCCAAAGTTTGACCTTATATTTTGTGTTGTTTTTTGGGGTTTTTTTTACTTATTTGTTTGTTTCACATGAAAGAAAGTAAACTGAAAAAAAATAAAATTGTTTCAGGTCATACACCTATTATTTACATTTATAGATGGTTATGAAACTTACCTACATTTATGTCTAACTATGAGAATTCTTCAAAGGTTCCATTGATTAATAGCAATTGAGAGAATATACAGTAAAAACAAAACTGGGTTGAAACAAGGATCCATCAAGCTCAGAATCCTATTTTCAACAACGGCCAATCTAGTTCACAAGTACCTGGCCAGGATTTATTTATTTATTTATTTATTTATTTATAGATTTTTCTATACCGGGGTACGTAAATAACATCACCTCGGTTTACATTCAAACAGTAATTCAGCATTGCGCTTTACAATATAACATGGTAACTGAACAAATACAATATAGTATATAACTTTGTATTAATAGAATATAAGCAATATATGAGAGATTGTGGCAGTTAGGAAGAGTAGTTGAGGATTCAGATCATTGATAGTAGGCTTTTTTAAATAGCCAAGTTTTAAGGTTTTGTTTAAATTTTTTGTGACAGAGTTCCTGGCGTAATTCAGAGGGCATGGTGTTCCATATTGTTGATCCAGCAATGATGAAAGCTCATTCTTTTGTACTAGAAAGTTTAGTCAGATTGGGTGCTGGGATATTTAGTTTGGCTAAATTCTGGAATCTCGTTGGGCGGGAAGACGTTTTGAATTGTAGTTGATCTGTGAACCATTGCATTTCTCTGTTTTGAATGGCTTTGTGTATCAGCGACATAGATTTATAAATTATCCTGTAAGCCACGGGTAGCCAGTGCAAAGACTGAAGAGCTGGAGTGATGTGATCATGGCGGCTTGTGTCAGTGATAATGCGGGCAGCTGCATTTTGCAGCATTTGCAAAGGTTGAATGGTGGCTTTAGGTAGACCCAGTAACAGAGCATTGCAGTAATCAATCTTTGATAAAATAGTTGCTTGTAAGACTGTGCGGAAATCATATTGGTATAATAGAGATTTAATACGTTTAAGCGTGTATAGCTTAAAGAAACTGTTTTTTACCGTATCCGCGATGAATTTTTTAAACGTGAGATTGCTGTCAATGATGATACCAAGGCTGCGTACTTGTTGTGAAATAGTGGAGTTGTTTTGAGGAATATCAGAGTTAATCAGTATTGTATTTTTTGGAGGTGAAATTATGATAAGTTCAGTTTTATTGGTATTTATTAGGGATGTGAATCGTGTCCTCGATCGTCTTAACGATCAATTTCGGCTGGGAGGGGGAGGGAATCGTATTGTTGCCGTTTGGGGGGGGTAAAATATCGTGAAAAATTGTGAAAAATCTAAAAATCGAAAAATCGCAAAACCGGCACATTAAAACCCCCTAAAACCCACCCCCGACCCTTTAAATTAAATCCCCCACCCTCCCGAACCCCCCCCCCAAATGACTTAAATAACCTGCGGGTCCAGCGGCGGTCCGGAACGGCAGCGGTCCGGAACGGGCTCCTGCTCCTGAATCTTGTTGTCTTCAGCCGGCGCCATTTTCCAAAATGGCGCCGAAAAATGGCGGCGGCCATAGACGAACACGATTGGACAGCAGGAGGTCCTTCCGGACCCCCGCTGGACTTTTGGCAAGTCTCGTGGGGGTCAGGAGGCCCCCCACAAGCTGGCCAAAAGTTCCTGGAGGTCCAGCGGGGGTCAGGGAGCGATTTCCCGCCGCGAATCGTTTCCGTACGGAAAATGGCGCCGGCAGGAGATCGACTGCAGGAGGTCGTTCAGCGAGGGTTCCGACGCCTCGCTGAACAACCTCCTGCAGTCGATCTCCTGCCGGCGCCATTTTCCGTACGAAAACGATTCGCGGCGGGAAATCGCTCCCTGACCCCCGCTGGACCTCCAGGAACTTTTGGCCAGCTTGTGGGGGGCCTCCTGACCCCCACGAGACTTGCCAAAAGTCCAGCAGGGGTCCGGAAGGACCTCCTGCCGTCCAATCGTGTTCGTCTATGGCCGCCGCCATTTTTCGGCGCCATTTTGGAAAATGGCGCCGGCTGAAGACAACAAGATTCAGGAGCAGGAGCCCATTCCGGACCGCTGCCGTTCCGGACCGCCGCTGGACCCGCAGGTTATTTAAGTCATTTGGGAGGGGTTCGGGAGGGTGGGGGATTTAATTTAAATGGTCGGGGGTGGGTTTTAGGGGGTTTTAGTGTGCCAGCTCACGATTCTAACGATTTATAACGATAAATCGTTAGAATCTCTATTGTATTGTGTTCCATAACGGTTTAAGACGATATTAAAATTATCGGACGATAATTTTAATCGTCCTAAAACGATTCACATCCCTAGTATTTATAGCCAATTGGTTGTCTGTGAGGATTGTTTTAATTTCTAATAAAGCTACCTTCCAGGTACTCAGTGCATTTGTGATTGTGCTGGTTATAGGTATGAGTATTTGAACATCATCTGCGTAGATGAAGTGTTGAAGACCCAATTTAGAGAGTAACCGGCATAGCGGTGTAAGGTAACATTGAATAATGTGGAGGAGAGAGAAGATCCTTGGGGGACTCCTTGAGAGAGGTTTCTTGGCTTGGATTCACTTCGTCCACATCTAACACTGTATGTTCTATTGCTCAGGAATGACTGAAACCATAGTAAAGCCGATCCCGAGATACCTATTTCAGATAGACGGGTAATAGGATCCCATTGAAGGTGAATAAATCCATGAAAAGATCATTTAGGCCTGGATTTTTTAAGGTCGCAGACCTTAGAAAATCTGGCGATAACGGTAGGTGGGATGGCGAAGCAGCGGGCGGGCCTGCGAAAGCCAGCAGTGATCTCACCTCTGTGGTGCTATTGCTGCTGGCTTTCGCACCCAATAGCGCCATCGCAAAGGTGGTGCTATTAGGCGTAAAACTGGTGGCGAAAAGGGCCCTTATCTTTTCGCTGTCAGCAACGTCTTTGCGGCATCCGCCCCAGTGCTGCCCCGACTCTGCCCCTTCCAGTGTGGATGCCACCCAGAACCCGCCCCAATCTAGGTATCGCATGCGAAAAGTCCCTTTTCACATGCGATTCCTTTTGAAAATGACCCCCTTAGTTAGTTTTATTAAAATTAATGCGTCATCTATTTGTTGTTAGACTGTAAGCAATAGTTGTTTACTTAACAATGGGGTCATATAGAGACAGCATATTGAATGGAGCAATGAACATAATGGAGATTCAGTGACTTTATTCTAAATCCCTCCCAAAGAACCACTATGCTATTGACTGAAGCAATAAAAGATGAAATTATATGGGCGGATTTTCATAGACCAGTGCACACAAATACTAGGAGATATGTGTGTGGCAGGGCCCTGTGCATTCCACGCATATTTTAGAAATGGCCTGGCCATGCATGTATCTCCCGATATGAGCAGAAATGCTGGACTGTCTCAAAGGGATGGGCCAGTAGGTGGGGTCTGGGCGGGGTGGAGACCGGCCAGGACAGCGGCCATTAGGCTCCGTCCCTGGAAAGTGCGTGCTGGCAGCAGACCGGCGCATGGAAGTTTCTTCTGCTTCGTAGGAGCGGTAAGTAATTTAAGAAAAAAAATTTGCCTAGATAGGAAGGGGTTAGGGGGTGGGAAGGAGAGGGGAAAATGTAAGAAGGGTAGTTAGGGGGATAGGAAAGCTCCCTCCCAGTCCGCTCCTTAATTGGAGTAGACTGGAGGAAACTGGGAAAGGCCTACTCCCATCGCCGCACGTATTTATTTAAAATCCCCCCATTGCACGCGTGATACGGCACCCGCCCGCACATAACGTGTCAATATTAAAATTTGCTGCGCATGGGAATTGTATTTTATAACATGAGTGTGGTGACGTGCGGATGTTATAAAATCACTGCGTCCATGTGCATACGCATTTTTTTAAATCTACCCCAGAATGCATTTTTGTTTAGTTTTTCCATTGTACTTGTTTGATATATAACCTATTGACTTTGGAATAAACTGTGAATATATTCATTTCTATATTAAGCATTTCTTTAACATTTCCAAAATATAAAGCTACACTTTACTATTGGAATTTCAGTAACCAAAAATGCTTTTGAAATGTGTATATTTTTCTATTATTTGTTTGCTGTGAACCAAAGAGAATAATAGATTATTTAGTTACAATTTTGACTACTGTGGGATCAATATGATAATAATCAGAGTAAGAGATTAGACAGAATGATTGTTTTCCCTTGATAAAGGTTCCTTGGAACTGAAATGAAATAAATAGCTGCATTTTCGTATTTTATTATTTTTGAATGTGTGCACAACTTTCTTTTACTTCTGGGTATTTTCATAGCAAAAATTAACAAATTGCTAGTAGTCAAGATCACTCACCTATGAATTAATATGTTTCTTGTTTTTATGGAGGCTTTATGGTGCATGAATTAACATTATTAACAAACCTATACGGATACTGAATATCATTCCAAATTGCATCTGCTTGCAGCTGCTAACCAATTTCTAGAATATGACAATGCAATCTAAGTGCTATCAGAGTCAGAATTATGATGAATTCCCCAAAGATTTCTTTGTTGAATAACAAAATGAGGGAGCTCACTAACTTCCTATAGAAGATAAAGCAAGTGGAGACTCCGTCACACAACAGGTTGTGTTAAGATATTATTCAGAGTTTGTTTTAAAGTGCTGCCAACATGACTCAGTTTATAACCATCATCCATAAGGTCTTATTTTTTTGGCAGAAGGAACAAATTTGCTGCCGATGACAGATTCAGATTGTTTTTAAATGTATATTTTAGAATTGATGATAATGATTTTGGCAATAGAAAGATTTGTATGAAATCACATGTTCAACATAATATTGATACTGGTTGGAACAGTTATGGATATATCACAACTAGCTTTACTAAGTTCTTGGGTCTCACAAACGTCATAAATATGTGTTCTTTTTAATACTACTGCTGCTATTTATTTTATCAAATGTGATTACATTAGTTCTGAGAATAAGACAGAAAAGCACTCCACCACAGCAGAGAAATGTCCAAAAACCAGTGGTCAGATAGAATGGAAAACATAATAAATGACAAATAATTAAATGTATTTAAAAATATGGACAGTAAACTAATGAAATCATCAAAATATATATTTAAAACAATTAATATAGAATAAAACTTTCTATAGGCACATATATAAAAACAATTTATAACTGACTGATAGCTGCACAGGCTGCTATTTTAAGTCTTCAATAGATCTGCTGATAGGCAGAAAATCTGAAAATCATATAATTTGGATAGGACTTGACATGTCTATATTCAGTATTTATGCCTGCATTTTTTTTTTTTGGGGAGGGGAAGTTATTATAAACTTCACTTGAAAATAAGTAGTGGTAAGCACTATGAAGGAAATAAAATAATACATTATCACATTTTGAATAAATATACAGTACTTCTAACATTTCAATAAGAAGAAATGCGGATGAAAAACAATTATTTCTAGATATGTTAAAAATTATATCCAAAACAAAGAAGAAAATATATAATTATACCAAAAAAGAGAGCATACTGAAAGGGGTAGATTGTGTACATATCCTCTTTATGTTCTTCTCAGTAACACTTTTATACACTGTTCCCTATTTTTGCTTTTTGCCCCTTTTTCTTTTTTTCTTTATTTTCTTTCTCCATTTTTTCAGTTTTCCTTTTTCCTTTTTTATACTTCATTATTTTTTAGTATTTATTATATATAATTTTTATATAGATTATTCATTTGTATATAAAAAATACTTGATTTTTTTCATTTAAAAGTGTTTTCATTAAACATTGTTTTTATAAAATGTTTTAAGGATATAATTTAAAAAAATGTCTTTATCCCTTTGTACAGGTTTTTGGATCACCCTTAGCCAGGCACTAACATTAACAAGGGAGCCCCTTGACAATATATGGGTATGTAGGCAATCTATCCATATTTCTATTCTCTCTTTATAGATATAATTGTGTACTTCCTTCTTTGCATTTGTATATATATTTTTTTATATATCTGGATATAATTGTTTTCAATCTATGACTCTAGTGCTAAACTTTAAAAGGGAAACTTTGATAAAATGAGAAAAATGGTTAGAAAAAAACTGAAAGGAGCAGCTTACAAAGGTAAAAAGTGTGCAAGAGGCATGGACATTGTTAAAAAATACAATCCTAGAAGCACAGTCCAGATATATTCCACACATCAAGAAAGGTGGAAGGAAGGCAAAATGATTACCGGCATGGTTATAAAGTGAGGTGAAAGAGGCTATTTTAGCCAAAAGATCTTCATTCAAAAATTGGAAGAAGGATCCAATAGAAGAAAATAGGATAAAGCATAAGCATTGCAAGTTAAATATAAAACATTGATAAGAAAGGCTAAGAGAGAATTTGACAAGAGGTTGGCCATAGAGGCAAAAACTCAGAGTAAAAACGTTTTAAAATATATCCAGGAATCAGTTGGACCGTTAGATAATCGAGGGGTTAAAGGGGCACTTAGGGCCTCATTTTCCAATATCGCATTGGTAACACATTAAGGGGCGTTTCCCATGCAAATGAGGCTTTTTTCGTGCAGCGGGGAAACTTCGCGTGCGGCGATGTTTCCGCAAATCACGGAAACATCTTCACGGTACACAACCAAAGAATTATCGCACTGCACGATGTTTCCTGAAAGGCTTATCATGGTTCACGATATTTCCTGCAGGCTTGGGAGGGAGGGAGGGAGAGAGAGAGAGAGAGAGAGAGGAGTAGAGAGGAGACGAGAGCGAGAGGAGAGAGAGATGAGAGAGAGAGAGAGAGAGGAGAATGAGAGAGGAGAGAGAGAGAGAGAGAGAGAGAGAGAGAGAGAGAGAGAGAGAGAGAGAGAGAGAGAGACTTGCTATTATGTCTACTCCCTAGACAGGTATTTGTATCCCTATGAGAGGCTCACCTAGTAACTCGAGGTGGGGATTAGGTATGAGTGTAGGGGGTTGGGGGCCACTTTCACATTCAACATGAGACGTACGAACAGAACAGTGGTCTCTTGTGAAGATTTGATGGCCTAGGAGGTCGTTCCCGGACCCCTGCTGGACTTTTGGCAAGTCTTGTGGGGATCAGGAGGCCCCCCCCAAGCTGGCCAAAAGTCCCTGGGGGTCCAGCGGGGGTCCAGGAGCGATCTGTTACGCTCGTAACATTGGGGGACAGGAACCAAAATGGGGCCGGCACTACCTTTGCCCTGTCATATGACAGGGCAAAGGTAGCGCCGGCGCCATTTCTATCAACCCGTGGCCCGAGAGTGGAACATCACACCGGGACCCCCCCACTGGACCCCAGGTAATTTAAGTCATTTTGGGGGGGTTCGGGAGGTTGGGGGATTTATTTTGAAGGGTTGGGGTGGGTTTTAGGGTTGTTTTAGTGTGCTGGTTTTCCAGCCCTCCCCCTTCCCCGATTTACGATTTTTGACGATAAATCGGGGGAATTCCTATTATATATTCCCTTTAATGATTTTTGACGATTTAAAATATATAGGACGATATTTTAAATCATCAAAAAACGATTCACATCCCTAAAAATTTGTAACCTATCATTAAAATCATCCATTATACCTGAAGACGAGGGTGGCTAATATAACCCCAATATTTAAAAAGGGCTCCAGGGGTGATCCGGGAAACTACAGTCCAGATAGCCTGACTTCAGTGCCAGGAAAATAGTAGAAAGTGTTCTAAATATCAAAATCACAGAAAATATAGAAAGACATGGTTTAATGGAAGAAAGTTGGCACGGCTTTACCCAAGGCAAATCTTGCCTCACAGATCTGCTTCACTTTTTTGAAGGAGTTAATAAACATGTGGATAAAGGTGAACCAGTAGATGTAGTATACTTGGATTTTCAAAAGGCATTTGACAAAGTTCCTCATGAGAGGCTTCTGGGAAAAGTAAAAAGTCATGGGATAGGTGGTGATGTCCTTTCATGGATTAGAAACTGGCTAAAAGATAGGAAACAAAGAGTAGGATTAAATGGACAAATTTTTCAGTGGAGGGGAGAGCAGTGGAGTGCCTCAGGAATCTGTACTGGGACCCGTGCTTTTCAATATATTTATAAATGATCTGGAAAGGAATACGATGAGTAAGGTAATCAAATTTGCAGATGATACAAAATTATTCAGAGTAGTTAAATCACAATTGGATTGTGATAAATTGCAGGAACACCATGTCAGACTTGAAAACTGGGCATCCAAATGGCAGATGAAATTTAATGCAGATAAGTGCAAGGTGATGCATATAGGGAAAAAAAACATGCTATAGTTACACAATGTTAGGCTCCATATTAGGAGCTACCACCCAAGAAAGAGATCTAGGCGTCATAGAGGTTAACACATTTAAATTATTTCAGTGTGCTCTGGTAGTCAAAAAAGCAAACAGAATGTTGGGAATTATTAGAAAGGGAATGGTGAATAAAACAGAAAATGTCATAATGCCTCTGTATTGCTCCATGGTGAATACTGTGTACAATTCTGGTCACCTCATCTCAAAAAAGATATAGTTCTGATGGAGAAGGTACAGAGAAGGGTGAACAAAATGATAAAGAGGATGGAACAGCTCCCCTATGAGGAAAGACTAAAGAGGTTAGGACTTTTCAGCTTGGAGAAGAGATGGCTGAGGGGGATATGATAGAGGTGTTTAAAATCATGAGACCTCTAGAACGGGTAAATGTGAATCGGTTATTTACTCTTTCAGCTAATAGAAGGACTAGGGGTAACTCCATGAAGTTAGCATGTGGCACATTTAAAACTAATCAGAGAAAGTTCTTTTTCACTCAATGCACAATTAAACTCTGAAATTTGTTGCTAGGGGATGTGGTTAGTGCAGATAGTGTAGATGGGTTTAAAAAGGATGGATAAGTTCTTGGAGGAGATGTCCATTACCTGCTATTAATTAAGTTGACTTAGAAAATAGGCACTGCTATTACTAGCAACAGTAGCATGGGATAGACTTAGGCCTGGATTCACTAATGCGGCAAGGCTTAGTGAATCCCGGCGCTAATGGTGGCGGGGGGACGAAGCGGGGGGGGGGGGGGGGGCGGTCTTCTGCTAGCCAGCAACGATCGTACCTCCTCGGTGCAATCGCTGCCGGCGTCTCGCTGACATCTAAAGGTGTAGTTATTTGGCACGGAATAGACAGTGATACGGCAGCATACCGTTTCGCTATCTGCGCTGTCCTCGCAGAGTCGGCCTCGGTGACGCTCCAACTCCTCCTCTTCCGAGGATGACTCCGCCCTGATGTAGATAGCGCACGCGTGCGCTAAGCTTTCTAGCTATCGCACGCTTGCGCTGGTAGCGCAAGCGTGCGATAGCTAGAAAGTGACCCCCTTTGTTTTTGGGTACTTGCCAGGTTCTTATGGCCTGATTTGGCCACTGTTGGAAACAGGATGCTTGGCTTGATGGACCCTTGGTCTGACCCAGTATGGCATGTTCTTATGTTCTTAAACTCTCATATCTTGTTTCTGATATGTTAGAATTGTATATGTGTTCAAAAAGTCATATTTTATTATATTTCTTCATAGTAGTTGTCATTACTTAATTTCAAGTGAAGTTCATAATACCCCTGATGGAAGTGTGAATCCCAAACCATGGACACTATGGGTTCTTTCCAAATTGTGTGTTTTTAGTCTTTGTGCCCATCAGCTGATTTATTGGAGATTCAGAAGAGCAACCTGTGCAGTTGTTATATTTCTATGTATTTGCCTATAGGAAGTTTTGATTGTATATGAATTTCTAATAAATATATATTATTAAGATTTAATTTGTTATTGTCAAAATTCTTTTTACAAATATATAATTATCATCTATTTATAGTGTATTCCATACTATCTATCCAGTGGTTTTTGGACATTAGTTTTTCCAAAATAACAGGGTCATTTATCAAATAGCGTTATGACATTTTCGCATGCGTTAAGAACCTTTAACATATTTAAAAATGCTGTTAGCGCATGCAATAGCACTATAATGTGATGAAAATCAGGCTCACCATTTTGTGAAGCCCTATTGCCTCACCTTTTTCAGTCATGATAAGGCTTTATTGCATGTTGTGATATTTTTCCCATGCTGTTTTGAGAGAGAGAGAGAGAGAGAGAGAGAGAGAGAGAGAGAGAGAGAGAGAGAGAGAACCTAGACATAATGCTCTCACACTAGATAGGTAATTATATCTCTATGGGAGGCCCACCTAGTAACTCGAGGTGAGGTTTAGGTGTTAGTGTAGGGGGCCACTTTGACATTCAAAGTGAGATGTACGAACAGAACAGTGCTCTCTTCTCTTGTGAAGATTTGATGACCTTTGGAGTGAGGAAACTCACTCAAAGATGAGATTTGTGCAATGTTCTCTCAACCTAGCTTGATGGACTCTATATCAAGCTAGGTTGAGAGAACTAGCTTGATGGACTTGATGGAGAGAACCTAGCTTGATGGACTCTACATCAAGCTAGGTTGAGAGAACATTGCACAAATACCTATCTAGTGTGAGGGCTCTCTCTCTCTCCCACTCTCTCTCTCTCTCATAGTAAACATGGTCCCCCCCAGCGGTTGTATGTAGGAAATACCACAATTCTGGCACTTATCTCAAAGTGCAAAACAGTTATTGCAATTTGCAGTAACTTAGCACTTCGCATAGGTATTAGCACAAATTGCGATAAACTTCCTATTACCATAAAACACCCCCCTTTTTCTATTGCATGCGATATTTAGTGCATTTTGACAAATCTAGGCCCAAATGTGTTCTAATTCATGTCAGTTTGATGGTAAAAAATGATGTTTTGTGGTTGTCATACATTAATGCGTGTTAATTTGTGGAAAGGAAGATATTTTAGTTGACATCATTCAAAAGCATAACCTAGACGTGTTATGTGTAGTAGAGACTTGTCATTGATCGCATGATTTAGTGCTCTCTAACACTGCCTGTCCAGCAAGCTATACTTTTAAACACTGGTCCTGTTTAAATAAATGAGGAGGTAGGATAACGATTATATTTAGGTAATGCCTTCTTAGAACAGCTGAAAAAAGAAACTCCCAAGCCAATTGAATCTCTGACAATCAGGGTATGTAGTTGGACAATTTATGTGGTTTATTTTCCATCGGGCTATAATCAATTAAAGGTTGTTGTGTTACATTAATTTATATATACACTCTGTGATGTATGATAAGTTGCTCATTGTAGGGGACATAAATATTCATTTTGATAAATGTCTGCTCGACATACTCAACAACTGCTTGCTGTTATGATTTGTGGGTATGTGGGCCCTTGGCCCAAGGTGCAAGTTGACACTACCTGTGGTAAGGACCCCCACAGGTCAGCACCATCGGGAGGTGAAGTCAGAAACATTGGAAAGCTCTGGGTGAGGCAATAGAGAGATCCCACGGCACCAGGAGAGGACCTCCGAGAGAGTAGACTGGAGGCGATGCCTGGGCAAGGACCCTGAGGGATGGGATGACAGACAGACCACAGAGCAGGAAGCATGAGACTTGACCAAGCAGGAGGTACTCTGGAGGGCAACCCAGAAGGGAGGAGCTGCACAGTGTAGGATGATGATGAAATGTCATAGACCAAGCTGAGCCTCTAGTGATGACATAGCACTGTTCTGATGAGTGGGGAAGTGGAGGCAGTCCCAATGTCATTCGTAGGTGCAACCCCGAGGAGTGGGGAAGCGCACAAGTCCCAGGGAAGCTGACGAGCATTACCCCGAGGAGTGGGGAAGCTGTGTCCCAGAGATAGCCCCAAGGAATTGGGGACCATGCAGGATAGAACCCCAGAGATGCGGAGCTAGCCCAAAGAGTGGATTAGGCCAGGAGAGCGAGCCCCAGTGCATGCACTGGCCCCTGAGGTTCGGGTACCAGACAGGGTTCACAGTCAAGGCATGAAGCAAAGTCTCAGGAACAGGCAGCATTAGTCGAAGATGTACGGAACTTGTTGCCAATTCGGCTAGCTGAGGGCAAAGGTAGAGTTTAAATACCCCGGTCTGATAATATCATCAAAGGGAGATGCCCCCGAGGTTCCCACCGAGGAGGCTAGAAAGGAGGGCCCGGTGATGCGTGTGCGCGCCTAAGAGGGCCCGAAGTTGAGGAAGATGGTGGCGGTATTTGGGTTGCCATGAGGAGTCCCGGGGAATGCAGTGGTGAAAGCTGGCCCGAGCCGCGAGCAGCCCCAGGGAAGGCAGGAGAGCAGTGCAGGAGGTAAGCACATGTGGTTGCAGCCATCTGCGACCAATGGTGATATCACTTGCTACCTTATTGAATGTCCAATTAGTCCAGCTGATTCAACAGCCTGTGCATAGGGCAGGACATAAATTAGATGTTTTTATTAGTGGAGATAATTGTGCTTCAGGGATAAGTTGTAAGTCAGTTGATGAAGTCATTTGGTCTGATCACTGTCTCATATGGTATAATGTGTGGTGCCCTAGGGTGGCGAAGTAGAGCACTGAAAGATGTAAGAATTTCAAATGTCCATTGGTGAAGTTTAATCCTTTCCAGTTGGAATTGTCAATGGCAATTAGTAATTATTCATGGGAAGTACTAATAAGTAGGGATGTGAATCGTTTTTTGACAATTTAAAACAATCGTCAGATATATTTTAAATCGTCAAAAATCATTAGAGCCACGATACAATAACAATTCCCCTGATTTATCATCAAAAAATCGTAAATCGGGGGAGGGGGAGGGCGGGAAAACCGGCACACCAAAACAACCCTAAAACCCACCCCGAACCTTTAAAACAAATCCCCCACCCTCCCGAACCCCCTCCCCAATTGTTTTAAATTACCTGGGGTCATGTGGGGGGGTCCCAGCGCGATCTCCCGCTCTCTGGCCATGGCTGCGTTAAGAGAAATGGCGCCGGTGGCCCTTTGCCCTTATCATGTGACAGGGCAAAGGTAGCGCCGGCGCCATTTTGGTTCCTGGCTCCCGACATCACGCGTGCAGGAGGTCGCTCCCGGACCCCCGCTGGACTTTTGGCAAGTCTTGTGGGGGTCAGGAGGCCCCCCCAAGCTGGCCAAAAGTCCCTGGGGGCCCAGCGGGGGTCCAGGAGCGATCTCCTGCACGCGTGACATTGGGAGCCAGGAATCAAAATGGCACCGGCGCTACCTTTGCCCTGTCACATGATAAGGGCAAAGGGCCACCGGCCCCATTTCTCTTAATGCAGCCATGGCCAGAGAGTGGGAGATCATGCCAGGACCCCCCCCCCCCCCACTGGACCCCCGACAATTTAAAACATTTTGGGGGGTTCGGGAGGATGGGGAATTTGTTTTAAAGGTTCGGGGTGGGTTTTTTTGGTGTGCCGGTTTTCCCGCCCTCCCCCGATTTACGATTTTTAACGATTAAAAAAACAAAACAAAACACGACGATCAGATTTCTCTCCCCCCCCAGCCAAAATCGATCGTTAAGACGATCGATCACACGATTCACACCCCTACTAATAAGTGAACAACTTGTTGATGGGATGAAAAGCTAACTGATACATATAATAAGTTAGCTCCTCTGCGAGAGGTTTTGTTATGTGAGAAGAATAAATGTGCTAACTAGTTAGATGTACAGTTGGTTGAACATTGTCATCAGCTTTGCAGGACTGAAGATGGTGGTAAAAGAGTAAAGTAGAAATAATTAGATCTAATTATAGAAGCTTGTTAATTAAATATAGGGGAAAAATGCTGCCTTTTGCCGCTGTGTCAAAGGATCGCATGCTGGCAGTCTGCCAGCGCGCGCAACCTGCGCCTGCCTCCAGGCAGGTGCAAAAGGTGAAATAAAGATTTGGGGGGGGGGGGGGGTTAGAGTAGGACTGGGGGGGGGGAAAGGTTAGGGGAAGGGGGGGGAAGGTTAGGGTAGGGGGAGGGAAAGGAGGAAGGCAGCGCAGCTCGGCGCGCACAAGGCGCACAATTGTGCACCCCCTTGCGCGTGCCGATCCCGGATTTTATAACTTGCATGTGCCTAGTTATAAAATCGGGTGTACACCTGCGTGCGCAGGGTAGCACGTGCATGTTATAAAATCTACCCCAAAATGCACAACATTTTTTGGTTTTAAAAATTGTTCAATTCATTTGAAATTACACAAAAATAGGCTTATTTGTCCCAATTCAAATGAATGCACGTTCCTAATTTGATCAGAGTTGGAGAAAGATCTTGGGGTATTAGCATCTCATGATCTGAAGGTGACAAAGCAATGAGATAAATCAGTGACTAGAGCCAGAGGGATGCTGGGCAGCATAGAGAAGCACAGTCAGTAGGAAAAAGGAGATGATAATGTCTCTGTATAGGGCATTGTTGAGGCCTTACCTTTTGCATTGTATTTATTTTTGAAGGCCATAACTATAAAAAGTATAGAGCTAGGTTAGAAGTGATCCAGAGGAAGTCAACTAAAATGGTGTAGGGTTTGAAACAAAAGACATTTGAGATGAGACTTCAGGATCTTAATATGTATACTATAGAGGAGAGGACAATCAGATTGGATATGATACAGAATTTTAAGTTCCTGAAAAGTTTTAATAATGCACATGAATCAAACCTTATCTAATGGAAAGGAAGTTATAGGACTAGGGGTCATGACATAATAATAAGGGATCGACACAAAAACAATGTCAGGAGACACTTTTTCACAGAAACTTGGTGGATGCTTGGAATGGCCTTCTGGAAGAAGTGGTGAGGTTAAGAATTGTAGCAGAATTCAGTACAGCAGGGGATATACACAAAGGATCCATAGTGACTGGAGGAAAAAAATGAAGAACCAAGATTCCAGGTGGTTGTATTGGGGTAAACATTTCTGCATGGGGTTACATGTACAGAGCAGCAGTTACCATCCCCAAACAGATGGCATGGGGTTAACCTGTATAGAGCAACAATTACAACCCAAAGCACCTTCTTGGGCAGACTGGATTGACTTGTTTGGTCTTTATCTGCTGTCATTTACTATGTTACTATATTACTATTTCTTTTCTCTAGAACTATGAAACTTCTTCTTTGGGACAGATGAAACCTAAAATGAAAGAGCAGTGACACATTATTGTTTTCCCTTCAGCTAGTGCTAGCAATACTGAAGTAGAGCTATTTTTTTCCCTGGCACACAGCCTTTCCCCAGTGCCTCTTTACGATCTATCTATCTTTATGGCAATTTACGTTGTTAGCTATAGACCATAAATTCTGTAAATTGCTGTAATATTGGTGTGCTTCTGAACCGAATTCCAGAATACTGATGACATTCGAGAAGGATTAAAACATTCTGAGTCAGTCATTTTCCTGTTGTTCTTTTATTCATTACCTCAGTGTTATCTCCCTTCAAATCAGCTTTGGTTTGTTTTTTTAAATACTATATGTTGCACAGGGGACGAGAAATAATGGCATGCTGTTTCCAGATTTCCCAAATCTCCAAACTAGCTACAGATGGTATAAAAAAAGAACATTTTAAAATCTAAAATATAATTTCTTATTGCTGGATACAATAGATATGGAAATATTAGCCTTGTGGTTTCATATATTCATTTACAGGTGAATGTCAAAGGAGTTACTTGCGTAAATGTAACATATTATCAATCATAGCAATTTTCAAAAGCCAATTATGTGCTTAGAGGTGAATTCTAAAAGCCCAACGCACAAATTAATTAGGGGATACACAGAGAAGTTGTGCTTACACACACAGAGCAGATTCTAAAAGTGGCAGAGATAATGCACAGATTTCCTGCAGTGCAAACATCTCAAAAGTTTTCATAAAGGAGTGGGGCATGGTCTGGGCAGGGCTGAGGCCCCATGCCATGTAACTTTACTTCTTCTACGCATGCCGTGTAAGTTATAATTTAAAGAAAACTAGGCAGATCTGTGGGGTTTTAAGGGTCGGAGCTAACTGAGGGGAGTGAAAGCTATCAAACAAGAGGGGAGGTTGGAGGTCATATCTCTTAACTGGGAGAACTGGGGACAAACTGGGAATGGCATCAGCACACCCCCTTTTAAAATCCCCCGATTTATGTGGTAGAGGTGGGATATGCATGCACATGCATGCACTCTTTTAAATTTGGTGCACTTTAACACGAGGCCAGGATATTTTATAACATGCGCACGTTTCTGCATGTATATTATAAAATGGCCAGGTGCCTGGGCACAGGCTGACATATGTGTGTAAATATGCGCACGTGCACTTTCCCTATATAACATAGAAACATAGAAATGATGGCAGAAAAAGACCAAACAGCCCATCCAGTCTGCCCAGCAAGCTCTCACATTTATTTTCCCATACTTAATCTGTTTCACCGACCACCAAGTTCAGGGCCCTTGTTGGTAACTGATTCAAATTTCCTGCCACCCCCTGCCATTGATGCAGAGAGTAATGTTGGAGTTGCATGAAAAGTAAAGCATAAGGCTTAATGGTTAAGGGTAGTAACCGCCGCATTGAGCAAGTTACCCCAATGCTTGTTTACCCAGACTGCACAGATCAGTGCCTTGTTGGATGTTGTCTGAATGCAAATCCTCTTTTCCACAATTCCCCCTGCCATTAAAGCAGAGAACAATGCTGGATATGCATTCAAAGTGAAATATCAGGCTTAATTGGTTTATGGTAGTAACTGCCACAATAAGCAAGCTATCCCCACACTTATTTGTTTACCTAGACTCTGCAGTTCAGTCCTTGTTGGTTGTTGTCTGAATGCAAATCCTCTTTTCCACATTTCCCTTGCCGTTGAAACAGAGAACAATGTTGGAGTTGTATTAATTATGTGAAGGCTTATTGAGTAAGGGCAGTAACCACTATGTAGTAGCCACCATTCCAGCAAGCCATCCCCATGGCTCTTCTCTTCATTCCCATCCTCTAGCCTATATGGATCGATAGTGTACTTTCGCGAGTAAATCCTATGGATAAGTCAATGGAATATACTGTAGCAATTTTCAAAAGCCCACTTACATGGATAAAGTGCATTTACATGTGTAAAACCATTGTAAGTATGTAAATGCTTTAGAAAATCAAGTGTTTAGGTCCTATCAGTTTTCAAAAAGCTGCAGAGAGGACAAAATAACTGGCTAATTTGAACCAGCTATTTCTAGATTCATTTTCAGCTAGAAATTTCTGTGAATATTTCTAGTCAAATTTTGATCAAATAGTTTTGAGGCTGCTAATTGTGCAGCTGGTTTTGCCCTTCTAATCTTAACCTGGTTAGTGCTAAAAATCACGCGCTAACTGGCTAAGTCATAAGATTGTCCAGGGAATGCCCCTGAAGCAGCCCCTCTCTTGACCAACTAAATATTCCAACTTTGTAATTTTAGGTGGTTAAATTTAAATAGGTCAGAGAGAGAAGTTTCATTAAAAGAAGGAGTTGAACCAGCTAAGTTCCAAAATTAGCCCACTGAACCTTTTGAAATTTCACTTCTTCCCATGCAGCTTCCCATTTTGAGCACTTTATCCAAGCTATTTTAACTTATCTTAATGCTTTACCAATGCCGTTATTACAACACTTCTACAACTATTATGGGCAATGTCAGTTCCATAAGTAAGATTGATTTTCTTTCATGTTATTAAAAGGAAACTTCATCAGTACCACTTTAATGAGGAGAAAGAAACGGGAAGAGACCTTGGACTTCTCTGCAAAGAAGTTTTTCTAATGAGGAGCTAGCTGAATGTTTTTGGTGGTGTGATCATACCATCTAATCATACCACTAATTGTCTCTGAAATTTGTTCAATATTCAATAAAAAATAATTAGTAAGAAATTAAAAAAGATACTCAGCTTATCCAGGAGAGGCCATCATACATATTTTACTTATGCTCTCCACTCAGTTTACAAAGACTAATTCACCCACATATATGTATGACTTTTATTTTCCTCCCAGAGTCCTGTAATATGACAATATTTAAAATTCTTATATTCTGCTAATAGTAACTTCCAACTATTCTAAGTGGAGCACAAATTTCACAGAAAAATGTGTAAAACAAACATCACAGATTAAACATGACAATACAATTATATACATTGGGGCCAATAATCAGCTGCTATTTGTCTGCACAAGTTAGCTTGATAAGTTTTTCTGGCTATCTTGTCCTAGTATATTTAGTAGTGCAGCCTCTCCTCTGAATATATTCAGTTATCTTTTAGTTAGCCAAACAAGTTCAGCTGGATAACTTTAGGACAGCTGAATAGCAGTCCTAAACTTTTCCAATTAGCAGGGCCATTCATCAAATCGCTTCAGGGGCTCTTCATGCAATAAAAGTGGTCTAACACATGATAAATGCATAATCGTTATCCCATGGTGTGCTTGTATGCAAATTTGATAATGACTATGCAAAAGCTAGCTTTTTATGCAAATGAGGGACTCCTACTATTGTCGCAAAACTTTAATGCACAATAATGCGAGATTTAATATCGGTAGAGGGGGCAAAACAGTTTTATCATGGTATAGCTGCCGTTATCATGGGTCACGGGTAATATCTCAATCGCGATAACAAGGGCTTTGTTCACACATACCTATACAGCTCTGCTGGGACAAATAAAATACCTTTTCTTACCTGCCCTGTCTTCCAAAATATTCCATGTTAGGGGGAACTCTAATAATAATGGGATACTGGCTGCTTCACTGATCATGTTACATGATGGAATCAGGATTTATACACACAGGTGCATGCACATATAGGTGTTTTCAGCCTATTAGATATGATGAGAGTATATACATACCTAAGTTAGAATGGTAGCAGCCATTTTATTACATATGCATGTACATGGAAGCAAAGTATCAAATAGGTTGAAAGCGCATGCATGTGTACCCTATTTGACATTTATTTGTACACATATAATTTACATTTCTTAAACCTTCATGTGGCAATTAGGTAGATGGGTTCTATGTGGGATTCTCCACCTACATATAATGATACACCTAGGGCCAAGTGCTGATATCCACAGTGATATGCCTGAAGATCATTAAGCTATCAAGGAGAGGCTCTTTCAGCTTATGCTTAATCTTAGTGGATAACATGAACATGTGACTGCCTTGGAGTGTGGAGGAGTGGGTAGATTATTATAGGTACAGGCTTGGAATGATATCCTCTGTGAACTTGCCATCCTGATCCAGGGTTCCCCCTAAATTTTTCTATGTGAGCAATACCTATCATGGACTTGGGCATATAGTTGCTCTTTGCCCAGCACTAGGTAGTTCAGGGAACTGAAGATACAATACAATAACATATGATGTCTGGAAGATAAAGCCTTGGTAACTTTTCTATTCTCTCCATCTGCTCAGGGGCATTAATATAAGAAATCTATAATTCAATATGTGTCCTGTATCTCTAAAAGTATCCATGTCAGATTTTATATTTCACCCATGTCTTTTCTTCAGCCCTCCCATCCCTTGGTGATGTCAAATCAGTATGAATGTGAACTGGCTGGGGAAAATTCCATATCACCTGAACCTCCAGCTGCTATACTGTCTGTAAAATATCCTCAATCACGTCACTATTCTAGCCCATTGGTTGTTCAACACATGGAAGAGGTTGAGGGGGCCAGCATTGTATATCAGCAAGAAGAGGGGGCTTGATTTCTGCTTGAAGCTGCCTGAAGCCCTCTGAAGGATAGGATGTGAGAGAACTTTTGTTTTGTTTGATCATTGAAGGTATTGTCAGTGGTTCCAGATTATCGGCATGGATATGGGTCAGCAAACTGAAAGTTAGGGATGTAGAAGAGCCTTTTTTGGGGACAGGTAGATATTACATATCAGTTGTTTGTGTCATATTGCATGTCCAATGGATTACAAGACATTTTTATTGTACCCTAACAATTTCTTCACACACTGTATATATTGGATGAGCACAGGTAACTAAAGGACTACTGAAGACTGGTAATGCAGGATCACTGTGGAAAACCATAGATGGCTCATAGTGACTATGGGGTTCTCTCACTCCACTCCCTTCCCCACTCCAACCTCCTCCTCCTCCCTAGCCCACTTCTTAATTACAAAGTGTTTTTGGGTACTCTCTTCCCAGATCACCCTGTGGTAATAAGGCCCCTATGTATAATCACCCTACTCCTGGTGAATCTGGAGTAGTTCCTCTCCTAATCACATAACTCTGTACATCTGTTTAAAGATAAATTTTGGAGGAAACTGCCCAGAGTGGCCTTCTGGGACCCAAGAAAATGGATTAGAGTTAGCAGTGCACACTAGTTCTGCCTCTCCCCTAGAAACTGAGCAGAGCTGGGGGTGGCAACCTGTTCCTATTTTCTAGCACAAACAGAACAGAACACTAATCATTTCTGCCTGCCCAGGGAAAGCACAGCACAGGTGAATGTGTTCGAGCACATTACTCAGAGACAGGATAGTGATATGACCCATACTGGGTCAGATTGAGGGTCCATCAAGCCTAGCATCCTATTTCCAACAGTGGCCAAACCAGGTTACAATCACCCGATAAGTACCCAAACATTAAATAGATTACATGCTACTAATGCCAGTAAGAGCAGTGACTATTCCCTAAGTCAACGTGATTAATAGTAGTATATGGACTTCTCCAGGAACTTATCCAAACCTTTTTTAACCCAGCTACACTAAAACAGAAACTAACTTCTAGCAGAACACCTCCCCTTGTTCACACATGCAGAACACAGACATATCCTCACCAAATAGTAAATAAACAGACCATATAGTGTAATCAGAAACATGCAGACAAAAACTGAACTATAAACTGCAACAAGCCAGACTCTATATGCAGTACAATTATGGAAAAGCAGAAACATCACCATTCATCATAAAACATCAAACAACAACATCAAGAACTATAAAGCATAATAGTGAAATCATATTAGTAAAAATTATAATGTTTCAAATAAACTGATGAATAGAACATCCAGTAATTAAAAATTCATGTTAAGCTTTTCCAAATGACAAAATATTTCAAAACAGCTGATACATCAAACACCCAATAATTAAAAGTAAGGATAAAATAAATCTTCTGTCCATACCTGGGAAATTTTTATTTCAAGATGTTCTGAGATGGTCATGGCTTAGCAGGGAGAGGGGTGGGAGTTATTGTGTACATAGTCAACCACATACACACACATATCCATGCTCGCTTGCTCTCTCTCATATGCTCAATCATACACATACACACCAGTACACTCTCTCATATGCTCATATACACATACATACTCATTTTCTCTCTCTTGCATGCTCAAAACTACCCTCTCACTTGTTTGCTTTCTCTCACATTCTCATAGACACAGACTCTCACACACACATACACACACATACTTGTTTTCTCTCTCTCACATGTCCAATCATACACATACACAACAGTGCACTCTCTCATATGCTCATATACACATACACATTCATTTTCTCTCTCTTGCATGCTCAAAACTACCCTCTCGCTTGTTTGCTTTCTATCACATGCTCATAGACACAGACACACACACACATGCTTGTTCACTCTCTCTCGCATGCTCAATCATGCACACACATACTTTCTCACTCTCTCTCACATGCTCAATCATGCACACACATACTTTCTCACTCTCTCTGACATGCTCAGTGATACGCACACTTGTTTACTCTCCCACATGCTCAATCATACACACGTTTGTACGTTCTCTCACATGCACAATCATACACAAACATTCCTATGCTCTCTCTCAAATGCATAATCATATACACATATGCTTATATGCACTCTCATATGTTCACTCATACACACATGCTCATATACTCTCTCATATATTCAATCTTACACACATTCATATGCTCTGTCACATGCTGAAGCATACACACATGCTCATATGCTCTCTCTAAAATGCACAATCATACACATACACACACACACACACACACATGCTTTTTATTTTCACTTCTGGAAGCAAAGGAGCAGCAGAGCTTCTTCCTTCAACCCTAAGGGCCCACCAGACTTTCTGTTTCTCCTAGCCTCCAAGTTTACTGATCCTACCTCTCTGTGGGGAGAGGGCTGGAACATGAGAAGGGAGGTAAATTCTTCTTGTGCCCTTTGGGCTGTATTGCTCCTCAATGGGGGGGGGGGGGGGGTGAGAAAGGGAGGTATTATAGGCCTTACTGTTCCTCATTGCTGGGGTGTGGGGAGGAGGGGAGGCCAATTAGGCCCTGTGGGCTCAGCTGCTTTTCAGTGCAGAAGGTGGGCGAGGAAGGAAAAAACTGATGCTTTTCATGGGCCCATGGGCTGCACAAATCTTCTGCCAAGGTTAGGAGAGAAAGAAAGCAGCCAATGCATTCTGCGACTCCCGCAGGCCAGTCTGCTCTTTATTTCTTGGGCAGGAAGAGGGAGGAGGAGCCTGAGGACAGTGCTTTTTGTGGCCCCGTGAGTCATGCCAATCTTCACTGCCAGGGCGGGAAAAGGGAGGAGGACACTGAAGCTTTTTTGCAACTCCACAGGCTGTTGTAATCCATATTGCTGGTGCAGGTGGAGGAAAGAGACCGATGCTTCTCGCGCAATGGTGCCTCTGCTGGATGGGGATGAGGGGTGAACGGTTGAGAAAAATCAGCATTACGAAGGACGGGATGGGCACACAGATCTAGGCATCATAGTGGATAATACTTTAAAATTGTCGGCTCAGTGTGCTGCAGCAATCAAAAAAGCAAACAGAATGGAATTATTAGGAAGGGAATGGTTAATAGAACGGAAAATGTCATAATGCCTCTATATCGGTCCATGGTGAGACTGCACCTTGAATACTGTGAACAATTCTGGTCGCCGCATCTCAAAAAAGATATAGTTGCAATGGAGAAGGTACAGAGAAGGGCAACCAAAATGATAAAGGGGATGGAACAGTTCCCCTATAAGGAAAGGCTGTAGAGGTTAGGGCTGTTCAGCTTGGAGAAGAGACGGCTGAGGGTGGATATGATAGAGGTCTTTAAGATCATGAGAGGTCTTGAATGAGTAGATGTGACTCGGTTATTTACACTTTCGAATAATAGAAGGACTAGGGGGCATTCCATGAAGTTAGCAAGTAGCACATTTAAGACTAATCGGAGAAAGTTCTTTTTCACTCAACACACAATAAAGCTCTGGAATTTCTTGCCAGAGGATGTGGTTAGTGCAGTTAGTGTATCTGGGTTCAAAAAAGGTTTGGATAAGTTCTTGAAGGAGAAGTCCATTAACAGCTATTAATCAAGTTTACTTAGGGAATAGCCACTGCTATTAATTGCATCAGTAGCATGGGATCTTAAGATCCTTCGTGCAATCTTTTGTGCTACGCTTATTTTAATTCCCTTAAGTTTTTCCTTTGTTAATTAACCTTTTTCATGGTGTTTAGTAATCTCTTGTTTATTAAATATGTTCAATGTATTTGACTTAGGAAACCTATTTTCCTGCATACTCTGTTTTTAATGTAAACCGATATGATTTGTATCTGATACAAGAATGTCGGTATATAAAAATTCAAAATAAATAAATAAGAACATAAGAACATAAGAAATTGCTATGCTAGGTCAGACCAAGGATCCATCAAGCCCAGCATCCTGTTTCCAACAGAGGCCAAACCAGGCCACAAGAACCTGGCAATTACCCAAACACTAAGAAGATCCCATGCCACTGATGAAATTAATAGCAGTGTTGGGTAATTGCCAGGTTCTTGTGGCCTGGTTTGGCCTCTGTTGGAAACAGGATGCTGGGCTTGATGGACCCTTGGTCTGACCCAGCAGGGCAATTTCTTATGTTCTTATGTTCTTATGCCCTAGTTACTGAACCTCTTGGTGGCCTAACACACACTTGTTTGGGTTTACAGTGAGCCCGGCCGTAAGCAGGGCCTGGCAAATGCTTCTCAAGTGGGCTAGGTGATTGGCCGAGTTGGGTGAGAAAATTATGATGTCTTCTAAATACACCGTGGCGAAGGTCTGGTGGGGGCGTAGAATCCATGTAAACCAAAAGGGAGTATGGTAAATTGGAACAACCCTCTTGGTGTAATGAAGGCCATTTTTGGCTTTGATTCTGGTTCCAGAAGGATTTGTCAATATCCTTTTGTTAAATCCAGTATAGATAGATAGTGGGCATTCCCCAAATGCTCAATTATATCTTCTACCCTGGGCATGGGGCATCAAATTTAGAAATGGCATTCACCTGGTGGAAATCTATACAAAACCTGGTAGACCCATCGGGCTTTGGGACAAGAATGATGGGTCTGGCCCATTCGCTTTCCATTTCTTTGATAACTCCTAACTTTAGCATGTCTTCTACTTCTTTATTCATCAGTTCTTTCTTGGCTTCTGGAAGCCGGTAGAGTTTCTGCCTTACCAATTTACCCAGGTCAGATAGGATTCGGTGAGACCCTACTCTCGATTTTGTAGGTATCGGGTAGAATACATCTCTAAACTGGGCCACTAGCTGCTTGAGTTGCTGAAGTTGGGATGAGGAAAGAGACTCACCCATTTTAACCCGTTCCTCCCCTGCCCTTCAGGAATAGTGGGACCTGTCTGAGGCTTTGGCTACGGGCCTTCCCTACTAACCCAGGGTTTTAGTAGATTTACGTGAAAGACCTGTAACTTCCGATCTCACGTTGCTACTTCATAATCTAACTCCCCAATTTTCCTCTTAATGTAAAAAGGGCCTTTCCATTTAGCCAGGAGTCTGTTTGTAGATGTGGGCCTCAGAACTAGTACTTTGTCCTTTTCCTGGAAACTCCTAAAATGAGCCCCCCCCCCCCCAATCATAGTAAAATTTCTGTTGGGTTTGGGCTTGTTCTAAATTCCCTCTAGCTTCTTGGGTGAGATCTCTGATTCTACGCCCCAACTCTTAGACATATTCCATTTCTGGCACCTCATCTTCCCTGGAGTGGCTAGACCGCAATTCCTAGATTATAGTAAGCAGATTCCAGGGTTGTCACCAAAACATTAATTCAAAACGGGAGAAACCTAGTGATGCCTGGGGAACTTCCTGGGCTGCAAACAGGAATGGGAGTAGAATATCCCAATCTTTTCCTTCCCTATTGCATTTTTGTATCATTGTCTTCAAAGTCTGGTTGACTCTCTCAACCAGACCATCAGTTTGGGGATGATAGACAGCTGTTTTCATTTGTTGGATGCCGAACAGACTCCATAGGTTCTGTAACCATTTACTCATGAAATTTGTATCCCTATCTGTTAGGATCTCCTTGGGAAACCCCACCATGCAAAATAATTTTATTTCCTGAGCAATCGTTTGGGCTATAGTGTTCCTTAGGGAATAGCCCAGGGAAACTGAGTGGCATAGTCCATTAAAACTAGGATATATTGATGTCCCCGAGATGTGTGATCTAAGGGCCCTACAATGTCCATAGCAACTTGTTCCAGGGGTTGATCAACAGTGGGCAGCGGCATGAGGAGTACCTTTTGGGGCAGACATTGTGGCATCAACTGGCACCGTGGACACGACTGGAAGAAATGGCAGACATCTTGTAGTTGTTAGGCTGTGGCCTGGGGCCGATCCCCTTTTTAAATGCATGGCACTGGCCACTCTTTCGAAAAGTAGTGAGGAAGGCCTCTGGATCATCTTCATGCCCTAGCTTGTTAAGGCTAAGGCCACTGATTCCTTGGTCTGCCATCAGTCTCTCCAGCCATCCATTGGCCCGGGGGTATTCTTGACTGTCCCAGACTATAACCATTTTGTGATGCCGTCCTGGGGTTCAATGCCTGTCACTCTCTTCTAGAAGTGTACCTAATGGGTTTTGCAGCCCTCTTTGTGATCATGCATAATAATTTATTTGTCAGGGGCAAATGTCGTGTCCTCCCAACTGGGGTCTTGAACCCCCTTTTCACCTGGTCTCTATAGTCAGTCTCTTATCTGTGAGACCACCAGAAACCCATGGCTTAATACACTCTTTCCACCTGGTTGTTTCATAGGGTAGTAAATATATACGTCTTTTAGTCTCGGTTCACAATTTCAGCAAACCCAAACAGAAAAGGGTAGAACAAATCTCAAAGGAAAATAAATGTCAGCAAACCTTGCTCTTTTCTTTAGAGGGTCAAGATTCTTGATCCTGCCCATCATTATTCCTCCACGTGTGCTTTCCACAGGGAGACCTTGTCGCCTTCCGAGCCTCTCAAGGGAGACTGAAGTTTATCTCCTGAGGACCCATTTTTATAGGTACTAGGCCCCTCCACTGAATTATCCTGACTGGCCCAGTCGTCCTGCCTGCCCCTTTCCCCTTTCCCCGCAGCTGCAACTGCTTTCTGGACTCTCTTCATGAAAGAAACCACTCACACTGAGAAAGGCTGGTTCTCTTCACCCTCCCTCTTGAGTTTTCCCCGATGGATTCTTTGGTTCTCAGCCTGGGGACATACACTTCATCACAGAAACACAATAATTTAAATTTTAATATATTATGTATAGCAAGATACATCATGTCCATGAAAACATCTTTAAGGCAAGAGCACTGGGCAATCTTAATCAAGAATTCATTGGCAGAGCATCTATATATCACTGTCAAATTTTAGCAAATTTGGCAGATATTTCCACATTCTTAAGTTTGGCTGAAAGGTGTTTTATATTAAATTAATGATGTAATTATATTTAACACACAGTAACACTAGGAGGTTCAATTTCTAATTAAGGGGGTCATTCATCAAATCAGGTTAGGCCCTTATTGCAGGCATTAGGGCCCTAATGCCCACAATAACACCATAACGCATGTGATAAATAATGTATTACGAGATGCATATACAAATTTTAAAAATGTAGTCAAAAGGGAGGAGTTTGGGTGGAGTATATCAAAATGAGGGGTGTTTGACGTTGCATGCAATATATCACTGGAAATAACTATACCTGTTTTCCTGGCGTTATGCTGTGTGATATTTATTGCAAATCACATTTCAGGCAGGGAGGGGGGAGAGGGTAAAGGGGAGAGGAGGAAAGGGGGAGAGAGAGAGAAAGAGAGAGAGAGACCCTATGGGGAGGCACATATCTTAGTCAACTTTTTACACCACTGTAGGAGGGGTCATTCATTTCTAACTGCAAGACAGCAGTTAGAAGTGAATGAAACCTAACTTCAGTGAGTATTTTATTTTATAGCTGATTAATTATTCCTGGAATCTTTTATGACTGCTCTATTATTTTATGCAGCCCCCCAGCCCCTGACACAGATGCAAGGTGTCGAAACACGACCAGTGTCTGTCAAGTCATGTTTTGCACTTCTGGGCAAGTTGGTGCTCTCTGATTTTGAAAAATACATCAGACAGAAGATATGTGCACAATAAATAAAGATAAGTGTGATTCATGTTTCAGTACAACTGCCATATTTTATTAGACTCCATCGGGTGGATTACTATATAAAGATTTCTGCTTTAAGTTTTTTTTTCTCACAGTAGGTGTTTAAAGAAATACATTTTCAATTGCATAATAGATAAAAATAAAAAGAATGTGATCTGTTATATAGAACAAAGTGGTATTTGGCTATCTATTGAGTTGTACCTTTGAATGGTAATTTCCCAGGATAAGCAATACCGCACATAAGGAAAATAATCATCCTAATAAGCAGTTATATCTTAATAATGTGAACAAATGCTACAAAAAGAGACTCCAGATATTGTTGGTGACATTTCCTACATAGCCATAGCCATATGGAAGACAAAATATATTCCGTACATTGTGAAAAATATGTTAAGCAAAATAAGAGTAAAGTTAAGACCAGATTAGTTGAACATAAGAGCTGTGTTGAAATGGGCAAGATACAAGCCCCAATAGTATCTCTTTGTATCAGCGCCAGACATGTATTCAAACATCTGAAATGGACAAGGATTGATCATGTTCCCTTGGATAGGAGCGAAAGGGATAGATTGAGAAAATTGACCACCAAAGAGCAATATTGGATATTGAGTTTGGATATGGTAGCACCCAAAGGACTGATTGAATCTTTGACTGGTTTGAAATAATATGTTTGGAGCAGGAAAGTAATGTAACAAGCAGTAATTGGCTAGGACACATATCAATCAAACTGAAGGAATTAAAAACTTATGATTTACATTGCAGAAAAAAAGGATCCTTTTCAAATAGTGGTTAGTACCCCTTTTGCAGAGAGAGGATGGTAGAAATTCTTGAAACGCAACATCAAGCTGAGCAGTCTTGTTCACCTATTATGACCCAAAGGCTTGAGGGCCTTCGGATCCTGTTACGACCCGAAGGCTGGGAGGACTTTGGATCCTGTTATAAGCAGGACCTCCGGCAGCTTTTATGAACCGAGGGCTTGGAGGCCTTCGGCTATTGTTACGGGCGCGGAGTTGCTGTCGTCTCTAAAGCAGGTGATGTGAGCACTTGGGCCACAGCATTACTCAGGGAGGAGCTCCAAGACACACCGTGGGAGGTGAGCTGGTGTGAGCACGGGTAACAAAGAGCAGGACAAGGCTGAAGCGAAGACAAGGAAACAAGGTCTGACCTTCTATCGGACCTGCATGCCCCAAGATGACCAACAATGCAATGTTGATCGATGAACAGTCCTCCAAATGTTCCAAGCCCTTTCGGACCTGCTGATGGGTACAGCAAAAGGCGGCAGGCCGGACAGAGGATGAGGGCAGACGGAGTTCTTATGATAGAAGACGTGGGACGAAGACTGAAATGAGGAGCCTGTAGATGAAGGCAAGGAGATCAAAGTACTGGGTCAAGACTGCGATGCAGCGCGCCCTACACAGTCCACCTATGGGACTGGTTGCGGACCACGCTGGGCTCGTGGCAGACTTTAGGAGAGATAATAGAAGCTGATACAGGAACATGACGAAGATACTGAAGAGTCCTGCACCGGGGTGCGCCCTACATAGTCCCCCGTAGGACTGGTCACAGACCATGCTGGCATGGAGCAGGGTCGAACAGAGTCTTGACATGGACGGACATGAATTGCAATAGGCTCTGAAGACCGGGACAAGACTCAGGCACAGGATTTGATTCTCAAGGATAAAAACTTAGGACTGAAGCAGAAGTCTTCTAGAGGGTTGCAATGTGGAGATGAGGATGGCCATTTGTACCGTGAGGCACCCTACTCAGCCCACCCACGGGACTGGTCGTGGACCACGACAAAGGCACACCAGGAAAGTGGACATCAGGAAACCAAGGCATGGAGGCAGAGGCGAAGACAAAGGCATCAGGAAGAACATCGGACATCAGGAGGTACAAACAAAGAACATCAGGAATATGAAGACACCTGAAGACATGACGAAGGATATCAGGAACCTGAAGACATCTGGAGGCTCGGACGAAGGACATCAGGAACATGAAGACGACTGAAGAACTGGACGAAGGACATCAGGAACATGAAGATGACTGAAGAACTGGACGAAGAACATCAGGAACACGAAGACAAGTGAAGACTTGGATGAGGAACATGAAGACAAAGCTGTCAAAGCAGGAGAAGACCACAGAGGACCTGGCCCGGAGAGAAGACACAGCCAACTGTGGAACCTTATCCGAAGGCCAGGAGTGACTAAAGAAAGGCCCTTTTATAGGGCTGAAGCAGGAAACTGGGTGGAGCTGGATTCCGGTGGGGCCAGGAGCACTTCCTGCTACTGCCCCTTTAAATACCAAGAAGAGGCATGCGCCGGCACCTAGAGGAAGGCCCTGAAGAGAAGCAGGACCCTGGACAGCGGCGTCCTCCGGCGCAGGAGCAGATGAGAAGCAGGCAGGCTTCGGGGCAGCCTCCAGGCCGCGAGATTGTGTTGGAGCGGCAGTGGCCTCCCGCTGTCGATCAGGCAGAACTTCAGCGGCGGCAGAGGCCACAACGAGGAGCTGGTAGGTGTGGCTTCCGGCCGCAAGAAGATGGCGTCGGCAGCGACACTTAGGCTGCGAAGAAGAGTGCAGCAATGGCGGCTCCCGGCAGGGATAGCCCTGCCGCGCAGGGCAGAAGATGAGCGTGGCCCCCAGGCCGCAGAGGACGGGGTCGACGGCATCCTGCCGCATGAAGAGCAGGTAGGTGGAGGGGCTGCCTGCGACTCTCCGTGGGTAGGTCCATAACATCACCTGTGAGATAAGTTCATCAATGATTTTAGCCACAAGTTATTGAAAAACAAAATAAAAGAGACTGATGATGAAACTGTTTCCCTGCAGCATGAGAGGCTGTTGAGGATTAAGGTTTGATGTAATATATCCCATATACATAGTGCAGCATTGGGTCAGCTAGAACCATGTTTATTTTGGTGTGACCAGGGCAGGTGGGACATGCTCTCCTTCCTGTTGCTGAAATTTCACCTAAAATTACTGAATGGATGGGTCTGGAGATGGACACTTACCAGAGAAAGGGGGCTCCTTTTTATGTGGAATGCTAGGAATAGAGGTGGAGAGGTGCCAAAACATATCACAGAGTTAGGGGGTAGAAGGAGCCTGAATGGACCATGGATCTAACCATGAGGAAGGGGGGATCACTGGGTGTTTGATGGGGAGTATCTTAACTTGTGTCAGTGCTTCATGTTGATGGAGGATGAAATTGCATTATCTGGGTATTTCTCTTCTTGAGTGGGCAGTCAGGATTGGATAGGAAATGCAAAAAGACAGCATGACTCCAACAGTAGGGCTCTGAAGAGACTGGGACTCCAAGACATTTGAAAAATGTCAATAGAGTAACTAGCTGAAATCTAGTTGGCTGTGTTTTAGCCTGCTACGTTTATTTAGAGGAATTATCAGTCACAATCTAGCTAGCTAAGTTGTGAAGGAAATGTTTTGTAAATTTAGCTGGATAAAACATAGCTAGTTGGATTTCATCTGAGCATCCTACTGGAAACTGGGCCCACCTGAAAATATAAACTAAAAGAAACACTAAAAAGATTAAAAAAAAAATAATATGATAGTGTAATTACTCCTGAAAAGTTATAAACCACTTCAAAATAAAATATAGAGCCAAACATGAGAAAAAGAGCTGCACATTAAAGAGGGAAAAAGCAGGAGATCATTCCAAAACACAATTGTGCACTAAGACATTTTGTAAAGATTTTTTAAAGTAGTTTTCAATTTGTTGGAGTGATTACACTCTGTCAGGTAAATGTTTGCATTTTTATTTGTACCTGGGATTTTTCTCCTATATCAGAAATAACAGTGGTGATGATCAGCTATAAATATATTTGCAGGCTCACTATAAAAAGACCAAAATGAAAGAATCAATATGAATCCCAGCAGCAATGGCAATTATGATATTATCTCACCACAACAGCAAGGCTAAAGTTACAGCAGAGTTCTTAGCACTGTCACTAGATGCTGATAACTTCACTTATCTATTATGTCACTTTTCCAACTAGTCTGCTCAAAATAGCTATCAATTAAAAATAAAAAGTATTGCATCATAACCATTTCACTTACTATGAAGTGAATGAATAATAAAAGAAAACAAAACTCTACCTTCAAATTTTACAAAGAATTCAGGATAACTTCAAAACAGTAATCATACTGCAATCAAATTTAAGATAGCATCAGACCAGAAACAATAAAACTCCACAACAACATATAACTATGAAAAGGAAGGCTATTAAAAGAAAACAAAAATGAGCAGTCAAAAGAGGTAAAAATCTGCATGATGAAGGGAAGCCATTTAAAAACCACTATTCTCGAAGACCAGACAAAATGAATTCTACAAATTAAGAAAAGTCAAAAGAAAAAGAAACACAAATACCCATCAGCATGGCTAAATGGTGCTATAAAAGAGCCCATCAAAGACAAAAATGTATCATTTAAAACATGGAAACCAAGACCTAATGTGAGAAGATTTTGCTGGTGGATGAAGTGATTTGTTGAGTATTTAGGACAAAGGTTTGGGGGAGAGGTGAAATAGTTGGTAATATTCTTTAATGTATATCCCTGAATCAAAAGTGAGCATAAAATAGGTAATTGTTTAGAGTTTGTGTGTGTCTGAGTTGAAAGCAAGCATTATGTAGGTTATTATTTAGAGTTAAGAATATAAGAACATAAGAAATTGCCATGCTGGGTCAGACCAAGGGTCCATCAAGCCCAGTATCCTGTTTCCAATAGAGGCCAAACCAGGCCATAAGAACCTGGCAATTACCCAAACACTAAGAAGATCCCATGCTACTGATACAATTAATAGCAGTGGCTATTCCCTAAGTAAACTTGATTAATAGCCGTTAATGGACTTCTCCTCCAAGAACTTTTCCAAAACTTTTTTGAATCCAGGTACACTAACTGCACTAACCACATCCTCTGTGCATGAGTAAAAAGCAAGCATAAGGTAGGTAATTGCTTAGAGTTTGTGCCTGATTAAAAAACTAAAAAAAAGTTCAGTAACTTACCTTGAAAAGGTATTAGAGTAGTGTGATACATCTGAGTAGGTACCATCATTTGCTAAATAGGAAGAAAAGCAGAGGGTCACTCAAGCTAAATCAGCAAAATGGGTTTTGAATAGTAAATCAGCAAAGGGATTTTGTAGTACTAACCTGCCGTTGAAGCAAAAGATATATTGCAGGGGAAGAGCTCAGTATCCCTCAATCCTGTTGGAGTATTGAGAAGACATGAACATTTTGCTGGTGGCAGAAGAGGATTGGTGAGTATTGCGTTGGGAAATCTTATGACTTAAAAGTTTAGAGGAAAGGTGAAATAGTGGGGTATTTTCTTAGGGGCAGATTTTATAAATCTGCGCACACGCGTACTTTTGTTCGCGGGATTTCAATAGATACGCGCGTAGCCGTGCGTATCCATTAAAATCCGGGGTCGGCGCGTGCAAGCCTGTCCAAAATCAGCAGCCTGCGCGCACCGAGCCGCTCAGCCTGCCTCCGTTCCCTCCCCTCACCTTCCCCTCCCTTCCCCTACCTAACCTACCCCCCCCGGCCCTATCTAAACCTCCTCCCTACCTCTATCCCGAAAGTTACGCCTGCTGGAAGCAGATTTTAAATTAAATAGGGCCTAGAACACACCTGGTTTAGTCTCCAGGAGATAGGAAGGAAAAAATATAAGAAAAGAATAATTTAAATTTGTGAATATGTTCAAACTCTTTTGTTTTACAGAACCTTCTCAACATAAGGAATATGGTTCCCCTTTTTGTTGCTGTGTCTGCCACTTACAGACTTGCTTCTGAGGATTCTACTGGCTACTGGGAGTTCTACTCCCTTTCTGAAATGGGACTTTCTTCACTAACAGGCTTTAAACTCTTTCAGGAGAAATTGCATGCTTCCACCAAATTTCCCTGACATGAGATTCATTCAGTCAGACTAAAACACTTGGTCCCAAGTCCTCTATCACTTAAACAGGAAAGTAGCCAATTCCCTCTGTCAGTAGTCTACAGTCAGACAGTTTTTATTCTTTTTTTAAAGATATTGAGGGATTGTTATACTAGTTAATTAATCTAAAGTCACTTTACCATTATTACTCTCAGTTACTTTTCACTCAGTCTGAAAAAGCCAGAGAATTTATTTTCCTGCAAATCTGTCCTATATAAATTATCTAATGTTATCCTTATCTTTCAGGAACCATGTCTTTTTTTTTTTTTTTTAATAGTGAACAAATAACTCACTGCCTCCATTAATATATTTTCTCTTAAATACTTCAATCTTTTTTAAAATGTTTGTGCTTCACACTATTACTCCTTTTTGAACATTTTTTCGATTGCCCATTTCTCTCACAAAGAACCCCTCTGTCTAAAATCACTCCCTCTCATTTTTCAATAGTCTCTCTCCAGTTGTCACTACTGTATATCTCTCTGCTCAGTACAGATACCCTTGGTTGATATTACTGTCAATAAAATAGTTCTGGCTAGTTCCCAGTTTGCTATAAATTGATTGTCCTAAAGGGAATAAGTTGTGTGTACACTGGAGCCTAAAATGTTGTACATGTGTCTGCAGAAGTGCAATATAAGGAACACTGTTGACTAGGGATGTGCATATGCAATGTAGTGGGATAATGAGAACATTTTTTTATTTTTTTTTGGAGGGGAGGAGGATTTTTCTCCACAAATTTCATGTAAAGTAATGTTTATTTTGTTTCTTCATTTAAAAAAAATTTGAATGCTACAAAAAAAAGAAAAAACAACAACAAAAACAGAGCCTCCCAGGGCCTCCAGTGCACCCTATCCATTCCTCCCACCCGGAAAAATGACAGTACCAGAAACCTCCCCAGCCCCTAATTAACCAGTCCAGGGAGGAACTGCAGATGAGGCCTAGGCCCCCCAGTCAAGCCAGGGAGTTGTATGGTGCCTAGGCCAAGGTCGCGGTGACCTACTGCAACCTAAGACTATGCAAGGCCGAGGCTTCAGGCCTGGGCATAGGCATTGGGGCCAGCTGGTCCTGAAGCCTCAGCCTTGTGTAGGCCTAACCCATTGTAGGCCACCGTGACCTCAGCCTAGGCCCTGCACAAGGCCCAGGCTTGGAGGCCTGGACTCGATGCTTGGGTCTTGGCCTAGGCCAAGGCCCAATGCCATGGTCCAGCCCGGTGAAGAGGACATGTCTTATGCCTGAGCATGATGCCAGGTTCTTGGCCTAAGGCCTGGCCCAATGCTGGGGTCTTTGCCAAGACCAGAGCAAAGGCCCAGGCCTGGGAATATCCATATGATACCCTCTGCATACTTACCAAATCTAACACCATGCAGTGGCCCATAGGGATGTGCATTTGTTCCCTATGAATTGGTAATCCGCAATGTATAGGGCCATATTCATTGTATTCATGGGGAAGCAAAACGTATTGCGATTCCCCACGAATACAAAGAATCTTCGCCAAATTATTTGGCCGCCTAAAGGAGCCAATTTAAACAAACCCCTCACCCTCCTGACCCCCTGTCACATGGCCGGTGCCATCTTGTGCTCCTACCATGTGACAGGGGCTGACCAATGCCCCTGTGACATAGTAAGGGCAAAGGCTATCGCGCCATTTTGATTACTGGCAGCCGACGGCCCAAGTGCAGGAGATCACTCCTGGACCCCTGCTGGACCACCAGGGACTTTTGGCAAGTCTTGACATAGTGAGGGCAAAGGCTATTGGTGCCATTTTGAATACTGGCAGCCAATAGCCTTTGCCTTCCATTGCTCTGACCGGACAAATGAGCAGTCCTTTGTTGGCCGACCTTAAATTCCTTTCAAGTATGTGTAGGTGTAGAGAAGCGTTTAACCATTCAGTTTGTTCATAATTTAGGGCTGGATTTTCTATGTACAACTTCTCACCGGTGGGTAAAAAAATCTTACATGTAACACTTGATGCAAAAGATTGGGAGACCCCCCTCTTGCTGCTGGACTGCTTCCTTCATCTTAAATTTGTTCAGTTTCTAGTTATGTTTAGGTTGCTATAGTAGGAATGTCTAATTAGCATCCTTTAAATGTATTAGTGTATTCACTTTATGTCTGGTAGTGGCCTACAGGGGAATGATCAAACTCTCAATAAGGTGTGGAAATTCATGAAGTGAAGTTAAAAGGCAGAATTTTTTTTTTTTTTATTGTGAACGTGGCACCTGCCTATAAATTAAAGGATGAGCTAAGGGTGGGTGGGAGAGGGATGAGAGGCTTGGGAAATGCAAACACACTAACTTCTGCTTATTACCTGCCTTACTGACTATTTAAAAATAAACACACTAACTTCAGTTTATTAGCTGCCTTACTGTCTATTAAAAGCACAAACACTCAAACACACTAAATAATATACCCCAATAGTTTACTTTTCCCCAATACTTTTAAAAACATTTCCCAAGCAAAACTTACTGATTCCTTTCAGCCACCAGCAAGGTGATCCTCTCCTCTCAGTGCTCCTGATTAAATACCAAGCCCGTGATTTAGGAATCCTATTGGACTCCTCTCCGTCTCTGAGCCCACAGATTTGTTCACTGGTACAATCTTCCTTTTTAAAGTTGCAATTACTACACTCTTTCAAACCTTTCCTTGGCAATTCCAATTTTTGATTAGTCAATCAATCCTTGGTCCTGTCTACATTGGACTACTATTAACCCTTTGTTCTTCCACATTTACATCTGAAAGTGATGCAATTGATTCAGAATTCTGCAGTGTTCCTAATCTTTGGTTCCCCTGCTCAAGAACTTTTTTCCCCTGTTCTAATGCCCTTACATTGGCAAAATAGAGCACATCCCTACCACACAGAATTATGTTGAAGAGGAGCACAAACAGCTCTCAGGAAACTGATTGAGGGACCTACAAACGAATATACTAAATAACTGAAAAGTCTTACCTACCTATACCTTTTCAAAGCAAGTACATTTTCAACCAGAAAACCTTGCTAACTATAGTCCATAAACCTGGGAATCATGGCAGAACAATAGTATCCAGTATTAGTACACTCATAGACTTCTACGCTACCACCAAGGAATACTTCCTATTTTCTTCCTCCTTTCCCCCAAACCAAAATTGTCCAGCAGCCAAAGACCCTATGCCCAGACTAATGCTGCTCACCTAACATGGTCAACAGCAAACCCCACCACTGCTCAAGCCCAGGCCACAAATTGCTGCAGGATCACATCTGACTCCGCTTATAGAGGTCATACACCACCTGAAATAAAGCTGACAAGTGGATAAAGAGGAAAATAACAGGCATGGTGGGGAAGGTTCCTGCAAGGGGAGCCTCAATGCCGCTGAAAAGCTAACAATCACGATGCAATTCTGGGGGGGTTAATGAAGCCCCGGAACTCTGCTGACATCACTATAATCCTCAAAAAGAGCAAGGGTTTGGCAGGTATCCTGACCCTTTCTCCCTGAAGCTTTCTCACTGATGCAAAACGGGAAAGTGGGGGAGTCTGATTAAAGGGTGGGGTTCAGTCATGTTAAAAAGCCTCTGTCAGTTCTGCAAGTTCCTTTACTTTAATTCATTCTTTTGAACTGCAAGACATTCAATAAATTAAATTTGGAAGTATAGAGGGTTTTTTTGTTTTTCAATTATTTTATCGCTCTACTTCAGTTGAGTGGCCTAGTTAATGAGGTGATAAATATGTAGAGTATTAAGATAATTTGTAATTTGGAAAAATCTTAATACTGTTAATGCTAAATAATTTAAAGAAGAGACTTCATAATAAATATTTACTGCTTCTATTTTACATACTTATTATATGAAGGACAGCTAGCATGTTTAATATCATTGTTATTTATTAATGTATGCTGTAAATTTCAAAGTTACCAATGCCACATTCTTCAATGTGCTTGTATATTTCTATTTTATGAACATTAAAAAAAAACTATTCACAGAGGGCTACAAAGAATTCCTTTCTAAAAGAGTTATTTTGTACTCTTTTATGCCAATTTTCAGTCTACAATAATGTTTCATTAAAAGCAATCTTATGATTAGGGCAATTTATGATGTCAATAAACAAGCAAGCATATACATTTCTATATTTATATTAGTAGACATACAAAGTTCTGGAAAGAATTTGAAGAGGCCATCAATTTCATTCCCCTGCCTCCAGGCAGATTCCATTGTACTTAAAAGGCCTATGTAGTTAACCTCTCAGTTAAAAGGTTTTATTCTGTGCCTTGGTAAAATTTTGGCACACACGATAAAATGGAACTTAACATGTTATGCAAAAAATGTTACAGAAGCTTTGATGCAAACATAAATATTAACATAAAAATGTTTAATGTCCACATTGTTACAGCCAAAAATCCCAAATGCTAACCAGACCTTTCCTTTTGGGCTAATTAACACTGGGGATTTTCTTTCCCTCAAGTCCCAGTAAAGGAAACTACACCCCCACCCAACCCAAATATCATAAACCTCTCTGAGAGAATTCACTTCCCCTATACTTTTGGTTAGTACCACCTTAACAGGCATGAATCCTCATGTTAGGCCAAAACTCTGAATAGGCTGGATTACCCACAACAGGGAAAGTTCTATCATGAGGCAGGGTGAGGCAGCCGCCTCAGGTGGAAACATTTTGAGGCGACAAAAAGTGGTCCATGGCCACCTCACCCTGCCTTTAGGACCATCAATGGCACAGCTCTACCAACCAGTCCATGGGGTCTCTACCTCTCCGCAGGCAAGAAGAAAGGAATTGCAGCAGAGATGGTGAACTTTTAATGACGTGCCCACAGAGAGTCCACCCCCTGCAGGGAAGCGACCGCAGTGTGGTTTTTATTGACATGCCTTTGGAGTCCCCAACCCCATGGGCAAGACTGTGGGAGTAACTGTGGCTGTTGGTGATGTGCTAGTAGGGTTCCCATTCCCCATGGGCTGAAGTAGAGCTATGGCAGCACTGAAGAGGACAGCCTGTGGGATTCCCATCCTCCAAAAGAAAAGAAGGATGCTGGGAGGAGGAGAGGTGAGGCACTGGTGTTGTGTCCATCACTGCTTGATGTCTCTGCTCCCCCCACTTTACCTCGGCGACTCCCTTCGGGGTTGATGGAAGGCTAGATATTTAAGTCTCAGTTTTCGCTAACAAGACATGTTAGCAAGGGATTGGTTACTTAGCTTCCTCCTGGTCACTGTGGATGGGATTCGCTCTCTGCAACCCAACTACTCTGCCTCCTTGGACTTCACTAGAGGTACCTGCTCCACGGGGGCCTCGTTCTCTCTTTGTCTTTGCAGGTTGCAGTCCGGAACTGGTACTCGCTCCTCGAGGGCCCATGTCCCGGACTTGTTCCCGAATACTACTTCTGTTAAGAAGTCATCGCTGCTTACAATATTGTGAGTTTCAATTTTTCTCTCGGTGCTTTCCCTGGGTACAGGAACTCGCTCCTCGAGGGCCCATGTATACCATCTCCTGGACTGCCTTAAGAGACTATTGTGTGAGTGTTACCAATAAGGACTTGTTCCAGTACTTTGCATATATTACCTACTCACTGTCTTAGTTTCTCTACAGCACAGCCACCCTGGGATCGCTGTTCCAATGCCTGAGGGACTACGACCCAGCCGGGTGCTTCCAGCTCACTACTGCCACTTTTGCTGGTTTAATACATTGATTCTAAGAAGTCTGTTACTTAACATCAGGGTGTCTGTATCTATCTCTCAGAGCGTTCCCTGGAACCAGGTACTCATTCCTCGAGGGCCTAATGCATACCAACTCCTGGGCTGCCTTAAGAGACTATTGTGTGAGTGTTACCATCAAGGACTTGTTCCAGAACTCTGAATATACTTCCTGCTCACTGTCTTAGTTTCTCTACAGCTCAGCCACCCTGGGATCACTGATCCAATACCTGAGGGACTACAGTCCAGCCGGGCGCTTCCAGCTCACTACTGCCACATCTTTTGGTTTACCATATTGTCTAATAAAAGAACTAGTGTGTGTCTGTCTCCTACACTAAGCCTGACCAGTAGTCCCTCTTGGGATTTCCCCCGAGGGCGTGGTCACCTGCCACTGGTCCAAGGATCCACCCACAACTATTCTAAATAACTACAGATTGCTAATACCAGCTTTAACAACAGAACTTTCACAACAGATTGCTAAATCTGTACGGAGATTTCTAACAGATTGCTATCTCCTCATGGAGATCATATCAGGCTCACAACTGGCAGGCAAAGTGAGAAGAGAACTTCTCACTCTTCCCCTTCTCTTTTCCCTCCTTTAGCTCAGCTCTCCTCTCCTCCTTTCACCTCCCTTCCCAGTGAGAAGGGAAGGGAGGGAAGAGAAGGTGAGCTGAATGAGTGAAAGAGAAGGGGGTAGAGCGAGAAGGAATTGGAAGATGAGTAAAAGGAAAGGAAGGGGGTTTGTTGACAAGACAAAGGAGTGAGGAGAGGGAAGGGATGAATAAGGGGGAAGAATGTGAGTGAGAGAAGGAAGGGGTGAGTGAAAGGAGGACTGGAGTGAATGAGAGGGGTGAAGGGGAGTGAGTGAGAGGGGAAAGAGGGTGAATGAGAGGGGAAAAAGGGAAGTGGGTTGGTGTGAGTAAATAAGGTGGAAGAAGATAGGAACAATTATATATTTGGTGGGATGTGACTGAGAGAGAGTGCAGGGCCAGTAGAAGTAGATGGCTACCTAAAGTGCCACAGTTTTTGGGGTGACAAAACAAGGATAGAACTGTGACAATTGAAGCATAAGAAGATGTATCACAGAGGTCCATGTGGGTGGGAAAAAGAGGTGCAATTACTGCAGCCAGAAGCAGCAAGAGCAGTGTCTGCTAGGGATGTGCAGCAGGGAAGGATTCGTCCCATTCGGTATTCGTATTCATCAGGACCCAAATCCGTTGCATCCATTTTTGGGAGGTCGTTCAGCGGCGGTCCGGAACCCCGGCTGAATGACCTCCTGCAGTCAATCTCCTGCCGGCGCCATTTTCCGTACGGAAAACGATTTGCGGCAAGAAATCGCTCCCGGAACCCCGCTGGACTCCCAGGAACTTTTGGCCAGCTTGGGAGGGCCTCCTGACCCCCACAAGACTTGCCAAAAGTCCAGCGGGGGTCCGGAACGACCTCCTGCGTCGAATCGTTTTGGTCTATGGCCGCCGCCATTTTGCGGCAGCCATTTTGCAAAATGGTGCCGGCTGAAGACAACAGGATTCAATTGAGGGGGACCGCCGCCGTTCTGGACCACCGCTGGATCCCCAAGTAATTTAAAGCATTTGGGGGGGGGGTTCGGGAGGGTGGGGGATTTAATTTAAAGGGTCGGGGGTGGGGTTTTAGGGGGTTTTAGTGTGCCGGTTTTCCTGCCCTCCCCCTTCCCCCGATTTACGATTTTTTAACGATAAATCGGGGGAATTGGTATTGTATCGTGGCCCTAACGATTTTTGACGATTTAAAATATACCGGACGATATTTTAAATCGTCAAAAAACGATTCACATCCCTACAAATGAATGCTCACCCCTAGTGTCTGCTGATATCACAAGAGGATAGAGTAGTCCTATCAACTGTGTGGGCTGTAGGTTGAAGCTGCTGTAGCTTGTGTAATCAGAGGAAGAAGAACGTATGTGTGAGCATGTGAGAGAGCATGAGTGAGTATGTGTGCTATTGAAAGAGAGGAGAAAGTTTGCGTGCAACCCATACTTCCCACTCTTCAATGACAATTTCTGGGTAACTGGAAGTCAAAAGATCCCAGGTATGGAGAGAGGACTTTTTGTAATCCTTATTAGTTTTAATTGTTGGGTGTTTTATTTGTCTGCTCTTTTTAAATAGTTTATTGATTTTAGGGATTGTTTTAACAATTTTTTTGAGTTTAATTATTCAATGTTCTATTTGTCAATTGTTTTGAAATATTTATTTTCTTAGTATGATTTTAATATAACTGATGTTTTATATTTCTTGATTATATATATTTTTATATGAGGAATCAATCATAAGAAATCTATTTTTTCATTGTTGCACTGCATATAGAGTCTGGAATCTGACAGCTTCCAATTCAGTTTTTGTTTTTATGTATCTATTTGTACTTTATGGCCTCTAGTCTATTTTTTATGGCCTCTAGTCTGTATTTGGTTAGGATCTGTCTATGTTCAGCAAGTGTGATCAAGGTGAGATATTCTGCTATTGTGTAGTTTCTGTGTAGAGGTCTATAGTGTGCTGGCTTTTTCTTTTTCCCTAATAGGAGCTAAGAACATAAGAACATAAGAAAATGCCATACTGGGTCAGACCAAGGGTCCATCAAGCCCAGCATCCTGTTTCCAACAGTGGCCAATCCAGGCCATAAGAACCTGGCAAGTACCCAAAAACTAAGTCTATTCCATGTAACCATTACTAATGGCAGTGGCTATTCTCTAAGTGAACTTAATAGCAGGTAATGGACTTCTCCTCCAAGAACTTATCCAATCCTTTTTTAAACACAGCTATACTAACTGCACTAACCACATCCTCTGGCAACAAATTCCAGAGTTTAATTGTGCGTTGAGTAAAAAAGAACTTTCTCCGATTAGTTTTAAATGTGCCCCATGCTAACTTCATGGAGTGCCCCCTAGTCTTTCTTCTATCCGAAAGAGTAAATAACCGATTCACATCTACCCGTTCTAGACCTCTCATGATTTTAAACACCTCTATCATATCCCCCCTCAGTCGTCTCTTCTCCAAGCTGAAAAGTCCTAACCTCTTTAGTCTTTCCTCATAGGGGAGTTGTTCCATTCCCCTTATCATTTTGGTAACCCTTCTCTGTACCTTCTCCATCGCAATTATATCTTTTTTGAGATGTGGCGACCAGAATTGTACACAATATTCAAGGTGCGGTCTCACCATGGAGCGATACAGAGGCATTATGACATTTTCCATTTTATTCACCATTCCCTTTCTAATAATTCCCAACATTCTGTTTGCTTTTTTGACTGCCACAGCACACTGTACCGACGATTTCAATGTGTTATCCACTATGACACCTAGATCTCTTTCTTGGGTTGTAGCACCTAATATGGAATCCAACATTGTGTAATTATAGCAAGGGTTATTTTTCTCTATATGCATCACCTTGCACTTATCCACATTAAATTTCATCTGCCATTTGGATGCCCAATTTTCCAGTCTCTCAAGGACTTCCTGCAAATTATCACAATCTGCTTATGATTTAACTACTCTGAACAATTTTGTGTCATCTGCAAATTTGATTATCTCACTCGTCGTATTTCTTTCCAGATCATTTATAAATATTTTGAAATGTAAGGGTCCCAATACAGATCCTTGAGGCACTCCACTGTCCACTCCCTTCCACTGAGAAAATTGCCCATTTAATCCTACTCTCTGTTTCCTGTCTTTTAGCCAGTTTGCAATCCACAAGAGGACATCGCTACCTATCCCATGACTTTTTACTTTTCCTAGAAGCCTCTCATGAGGAACTTTGTCAAACGCCTTCTGAAAATCCAAGTAGGGATGTGAATCGTTTTAGGACGATTAAAATTATCGTCCGATAATTTTAATATCGTCTTAAACCGTAATGGAACACAATACAATAGAGATTCTAACGATTTATCGTTATAAATCGTTAGAATCGTGAGCCGGCACACTAAAACCCCCTAAAACCCACCCCCGACCCTTTAAATTAAATCCCCCCACCCTCCCGAACCCCCCCCCCCAAATGAGTTAAATAACCTGCGGGTCCAGCGGCGGTCCGGAACGGCAGCGGTCTGGAACGGGCTCCTGCTCCTGAATCTTGTTGTCTTCAGCCGGCGCCATTTTCCAAAATGGCGCCGAAAAATGGCGGCGGCCATAGACGAACACGATTGGACGGCAGGAGGTCCTTCCGGACCCCCGCTGGACTTTTGGCAAGTCTCGTGGGGGTCAGGAGGCCCCCCACAAGCTGGCCAAAAGTTCCTGGAGGTCCAGCGGGGGTCAGGGAGCGATTTCCCGCCGCAAATCGTTTTTCGTACGGAAAATGGCGCCGGCAGGAGATCGACTGCAGGAGGTCGTTCAGCGAGGCGCCGGAACCCTCGCTGAACGACCTCCTGCAGTCGATCTCCTGCCGGCGCCATTTTCCGTACGAAAACGATTCGCGGCGGGAAATCGCTCCCTGACCCCCGCTGGACCTCCAGGAACTTTTAGCCAGCTTGTGGGGGGCCTCCTGACCCCCACGAGACTTGCCAAAAGTCCAGCGGGGGTCCGGAAGGACCTCCTGCCGTCCAATCGTGTTCGTCTATGGCCGCCGCCATTTTTCGGCGCCATTTTGGAAAATGGCACCGGCTGAAGACAACAAGATTCAGGAGCAGGAGCCCGTTCCGGACCGCTGCCGTTCCGGACCGCCGCTGGACCCGCAGGTTATTTAACTCATTTGGGGGGGTTCGGGAGGGTGGGGGATTTAATTTAAAGGGTCGGGGGTGGGTTTTAGGGGGTTTTAATGTGCCGGTTTTGCGATTTTTAGATTTTTAGATTTTTCACGATTTTTCACGATTTTTCACGATATTTTACCCCCCCAAACGGCAACAATACGATTCCCTCCCCCTCCCAGCCGAAATCGATCGTTAAGACGATCGAGGACACGATTCACATCCCTAAATCCAAGTATACTATATCTACCGGTTCACCTTTATCCACATGTTTATTAACTCCTTCAAAAAAGTGAAGCAGATTTGTGAGGCAAGACTTGCCTTGGGCAAAGCCATGCTGACTTTGTTCCATTAAACCATGTCTTTCTATATGTTCTGTGATTTTGATGTTTAGAACACTTTCCACTATTTTTCCTGGCACTGAAGTCAGGCTAACCGGTACTATTTTAGGGCCTGGTATATTATATACAGTTCCATTTTCATGGGTAGGGTTAATACTGTTTGAGTACTGGAAGTTAGTGCTGTTTTGGTATTGGAGATTTACTGAGGCCAAGCTCACACCTAAAATATTTTATAATAGGCCTAATACCATATGGGTTGCAAGTGTCTTGCTTTTTTTGCACGATTTTCTGATTGATACCATAATAGTGCAAACAAATATAATATACCTGATATAAGTGATGTTTTCAGTGCAAAAGACTACTTTTTCATGTAAAATCTGTTATTATAAATGCATAATGTTGAAATTGTTTGTGGTAGGGCTGGGAAGAGAGTGCAAGGCTGTAAAATTCACCTAGTTGACCAATACCATTGCACTGGCCTGGAGAGAGTGCTTCATACACACATGCAAACAAACCATCACCCTCTCCCACATCCCCAGGGCTCAAATGTCAGGGAAAGGTGGGAGGCAGGTGGTACAATTCCTGGAATTTTCTGGAAATATCAATAGCACTCTTATCTGCAATTCCTCTGGGAATCCTGACCCCCTGCCTTTCTGTTCCCTATCATTTCAAATCAAAATTGCTAGACTCCAAGGGTGCTCCATCCCACCTGCCCCCTCCCCGCTCTCTCGGTGATGTGACCTTGGAAGGGAGCTGGCATTTTCTTTTTCTTCGCCTCAGATAGCATATTGCCTTAAGCTGCCCCTGGCCCACAATATTCATAGAGCTGACTTTCACCCCATGCATAGGCAAGATTCCTTTTCCAATACACATCATTTCCCCAAAATAAACTCCCAGTAATCCCCTGCCTACTTTTCTGGAAATATTCCCTACCATTTTTAAGGGGCTGATTGTTCATGGGTAGAAGGGACATCAGAGTCCTCCTGTCCACAATGCTGCCACTAGTGAATGATACATCAAGAGTACTTCATACTAACTCATTGTGGGGGTAAAGCACCCCTAAAAATGTCATTTGCAGGAAGCAATAGTTACGTATTTGGTTACTCCATTTTATAGCCCATTTTTGCAAAAAGCTCAAAACAAAATATTAGTCAATATAAATACAATAAATAAAACATAATAATTTTTAAATTACAACAGATTAAAACATAAAAGATTTAAAAACATGCAACTGGTGATGCAGGCATGAAAATCCAGGACTACAGAAATGGAAAGACGTAAGTCTTGTTTCTATAGGATGGAAAGGGTTTTGTCATTGGGGAAGGGTGGTGATGCCTATTGGAGTTGGGGTATCTGCCTACTTTGGGGATTTCCTGCCTATCTGGGGGTTCTTCCTATTGGATGAAGGGGTTTTCCCTAGGCAGGGGGATGTTGATGATTTTGCGGGGATGATGTGATTGATGGTGTGTAAGGGGTTGGGTAGGGTACATGTTCTCTTTGGTCAGATTTGGTGGGAGAATAAATCAATCACCATGCCACTCTAAAGTGAAAGGGCTGGTTAGTACCGGGAATTTCATGCTACAACATGCATGATAAAAATGTTATTCCTATTTTGAGATCAATGTTAAATTTATACTTTTCCAAGGACTATGGTACATAACAAGTAGAGGACTGCATATTGTGCTATTTACCATAGGCCAGTATAGCCTCATTTACATATGATACTCCCTGATTTATAAGTGGCTAAGTACTAGTTAGTTCTTAATTACACATTAATCGGTTGGGGACTGTCCTACTTGCATGTTAAATCTGTATTGTATAGCCTTCTATTTTTAGCTCAAGCAAAATGCTTTAATGTACATGCTAAACTTTGTTGCATAGGCCTCTACATTTTTCTTGAAAAATGTTTGTAGAACTAGCTTTAAATTAAAAATTCAATTCCATAACCTTCTTAAGTAACTTTTTCCAGAACTAACTGTCCTTTTTATTTATAAAATTCTTCCCAATATTTCATTTAAATGTACCCTGCTGCAATTTAACCTTCATCTGAGGTCCCCAAAATATAGCTATTTTTATTTGGTATGGGGACTTTTTATATTGCATGAAACCACACTGTTGCTATTGTGGGGTAACTTTTTATCCCACTCATATGCAGAGTCAGAAATCAGTGAAAATATTATTGTCTGAAAATAATCCAAATTCTGCATTACATATTCAGATTACTGACTGAAAGAATATTTATGAGATGCCATTCATCAAATCATTATGTAACAAAAATCTTTTAATAAAAAGAGAACTATTTTCAAAATAGCTGAAAATGAAAGAATAGTTTCTAAAGTCTTGAATTCAAAATGTTGCCAAGTAGCATAGATTCTATGATATAGACCCAGATGAAGATTAGCTTACAAATTGGACAAACATAGGGGCCGATGCAATATAAAATGTGGAAAGCGGGCGCTGAAAAGTCAGCTCCTGCTTTCCTAATGCGCACATGAGTGATAAATGTGCGTCCGAGTTGCACATTTATTTTTTTGCATGCAGAGTGAATGAGTAATAGCCTCATTCTCGTGCATTTGCATGTGATGAGCGCTATTCCATTCACTCTGCGTCCGACGCAGGTTAAATAGGTGCTAATCCCTGTATTGCATTAGGGGGTAGATTAGCACCTATTTAACTGCGTCAGAGTGCGGATTATACAGTGCGCTTGGCTAAGCGCACTGTGTTGCATCGGCCCCATAGATATCAAATAAAGTGGCCTGATAGTGCTTATCCTGTTCAACTCCTGTTGATAACAGGAACCATTCAGATAGAATTGTAATTAACTTGTAGTTGGCCAATGAGATTAAACTGGAACCAAACAAAGACTGTCCCTTGAAAATAACACACCATGATCTAGAGTATTATTGCTGCTGACACATCAAGCAAGACCAGCATATAATCAGTACCCATATTGTGACCATGTCTAAAGATATCCAAACTGGAGATCAATAGCGCTTCTATACTATATTTTGTCCAAAAGCAAATTAGGACGGGTCCAAGATATTATACTGATCTATGAAGTCATGAAATTGCTTTAACCCAGCTGATTTAATTATTTTGCCACAAATGAGAACAAATAAAAAGTTAGCTAGATCAGCTTTATCAAAATGATGTTCCTTAATAATGGCTTTATCAAGGCTCTCTTTAACAACGGCAAATATCTCTCCGCCAAAGAAAAGTTCACTAGATAAGTGACCACAAATGTCCTTGGCTAAGGCTTTCATAACAGCTGTTTCACGTGGATTAAGGGTGCAATATGAATTATTCAAAACTTTAATTATATTGACCTCTTCCTCCTGAAAGATCAGACAAAATTGTTCCTCTCTGGATGCCATTGTCTGGTGTTGCTCTAACAGTATGGAAGAGACAGCTGTACATCTCAAACATAGGGATCAATCATCAAAATACGTTTGGCTTTATAACGGGTGTTAGGGCCCTAACACCTGTGATAATGTCATAACACCCATGATAAATAACGCATTGCGAGATACGTATGCACTTTTTAACATTTTCCCTAAATGGGAGGAATTTGGGTAAAGTAAATTAAAATGAGGGTGCTCAGCATTGCATGCGATAGTGTTATGCACGTTATCACAGGTTTTAACTCCAGAAATAACTACACCTTTTTTCCTGACATAATGCAGTGCGATATGCCTGATATGGGATTTGAAATTTTTATCAGGAGATAGGAGAGGGAGAGGGAAGAGGGGAGATGGAGAGGGGAGGCAGAAGAGGGGTGAGGAAGGGGAGAAGAAGAAGGGAGAGGAGAGGGGAGAGGAAGAGGAGAGAGGAGAGGAAGAGGAAGGGGAAAGGAAAAGGGAGAGGAGATAGGGAAGAAGGGAGGAGAGAGAGAGACAGAGACAGAGAAAGAGAGAGTCTCTGGGGAGGCACACATGTTAGTCAACTTTTTATACCACTGTAAGAGGGGCAACTAGGGTTTGAGTTTTTGGTGATGGCCTAGGTTTTGGAGGACGGCGTCCGCTCGCAATGAAAATGGCATAGGCCCCAGCATGCCAGAAGTGGAGGTCATCCTGCTCACTGCAAAGAAATAGCAGGCCTCTGCTCATGGTAAAGAAGTAGCATGCCCAGGTGTTCCATGAGCAAAGGCCGTCCCACTCACAGTGAAGATGGAGCAGGCCTCAGTGAGAGTTAGTGTGTATGTGTGTGTGAGTGTGTGTAAGACTGGAGGTAAGAGAGAGCATGTGTGATGGTGCATGGGTGCGAGTGCCAGAGAGAGGGAGCCTATGTGAGGATTTTGTGAAGGAGTGTGTATAAATGTGCAAGAAATTGGGAGCTGGTGTGTGTGAAAAAGGGATTGTGTGTATGTGAGGATTCTTGCTTGTGAGAGAGGGAGCCTGTGAGAGGGTGCTTGTTTGTTTGTGAGAGAGGGAACCTGTGTAAGGGTGTATGTATGTGCAAGAAAAATAGCCTGTGTGAAGGGATATGTGTGTGTGTGTGTGTGTGAGAGAGAGAGAGAGAGCCTATGTGTTTGGGGGTGAGTGAGAGAGCCAGTGTGCAGGGATGTGTGAGAGAGAGACATAGGTAGCCTATGTGAGGGTATATGCATGAGAGAGAAAGGAAGCCTGTGTGGATATGTGTGCAAGAGAGAGAGGGAGCCTCTATGAGGGTGTGTGTGTGATAGAGGGGGGGGGGGGGTCTGTATGAGGGGATGTGTATGTGAGAGAGAGAGAGGAAGCCTGTATGTGTGTGTATGAGAAAGAGAGGGATAGAGGGAGCCTGTGTCAGGGGTAGTATTGACAAAAGGGTCAAACTCTGGAGTGGAGATAGAGTGGACGGGATTGAGTCTAGAGGAGGAGGGGAGAGATAGTGGCAGGTGGAGGAGTTGAGGCCTGAGAGGGCAAAGTGAAAGTTAACTGGCCAGAGGTGTAGGGAGAGAGGGTGGAAGGGACACTTTTACAATGAACCTCTAGGGAAATTCTGCTCAAAATATTTAAAGCTCTGCATCTTTAAGTAATAATTGTTTTCTGTAATGCATTTTAAATTAATTACTTAAAGACTGTCATGTACATTGTATTATTTTGACCCAATAAAAAGTATTCCTAATTTTGCAGAATTTTATGGTTTTGTCCCAGAATTTTAAATTTTTGTGTGCAGAATTTTAATTTTTTTTGCACAAAATTCCCACAGTAGTACTTTTTTGCAATTAATATTTTTTCCTTAAAGGTATTCAAGGCAGAAGTATGTTGTGCTATATCTGAGTGCTTTTTATGCACCACCGCTCAAGATGGCATAGGTGGACCTTTGAATTTCTAATTTCTTAGGAACACCATGGGGCTCTTTTAGTTCTCTTAATTTTAATAATTTTTAAAGGGACCACTTCATCCATTACATGTTGCAATGAATCCTGCCAGCAGTTAACAGCTTTATGAAAATTTCCAGTCAGAATAGCATCCGGTTTCGTTAAACTAAGACGAATGGAGCATATCTACAACATTATGGTTATACCTTGGGTACTGAGGAGCACAGCTAAGATTATTTGCTTGATCATGCCATCCCTTCATTATTAACTAATGAGATGATGAGAATGCCAAGGAACTTAAGTAACCTTAATATCTGTGGAGAAAAATACTAGTCTCTCACTGAGGAAGATTAGATCTTATGTGTGCTCACAGTGATGTGTTGGTTCATGCACCAATCGCTCTCAACTCAAGATAAACATAGCTGTTAGAAAACCCTCACTGGCAGCTAAAAGTGGAATTTTATCCATATGAAGGTAAAAATCCCTCAAGATAATAATATTATTTAATTCAAATCCAGCAATGTTTCAATGACAAGTGAGTAATAAGTATTTAGAATTCCAAGGGGCTATAAAAAAGACAGATACCCCAGTGCTTATTAAGCATAAAAAGGACCTCAGAATGAGGGGCAATTTCTAGATACATGTTAAATAATGATATATACTAATCTGCTAGCAATGAGCCACTACTTTGCTTTGTCAGTCAAAGCTTAGTTACACATCAGTAATTTGATGGACATAATTGTGAAAGCAATGCTTGATTTGTGTCCAGTATCCAGATCTCTGTAATGCATGGTAATTTTAGCTGTTCGTCAGCTAACAGATCATAATGCACTTCAATTCTGCTTTTTTGATCTTACATTAATTAAGTAGACTCTCAAACTGGAAGATATTACTGGCATAGATTAATTATTGGTACATGAACTAGAATGGCTCTTGATCACTGCATTTTAAGGTATCTGTTTTGGTAAATATTTGCATAGCATCCCTGACCCCAAGCAACTATAATATTTATGGAAGTCTAAGTGGTGCATGAAACAACTAGTAAACAATAGTTGAAGAAATAATCCAGGATAAAACTATCAAAAGTCTAAACATTTGACATATAATTGATAAATTGCAAATGACAGTATTGAACATGCACTCCTCACTCACCAAAGAGCACACAAAGGAGTAAGATCCTTTATGATGTGTGTGAGAAAAACATGTGTCACTCTGGCTTGTGGCACCTCCAGCATTCTCTCCAGCTTACACAACATTTCCTTAAAGCAATTTTTTTCTGGGAGATGACACCCATGGCAATATTATATGTTAGTGCATATAAATGAACAATATTACCATGGCTTAGTATAATTTTCCTCTAAGTTTCGCTTCTGCCACAGCCAGCCAATATATAAAGAAAAGAGAGTTTCTTTTATGATTTGTGATTCATAATGAACCACCTAGCTCACTGATATGTATGTGTATTTAATGGTATTCAAATTGACTTCTCTATCAACTTCTTTCTGTTGATACATAGAGAATGCCAATAGCAAGTGTTGCAAATGCGGGGGATGCGGTCTCATCCGAACCTCCACTGACCCTGAATGCACAGAATGAGACCCAACAATGCAATGCTGGTCTCAGGGGTGTTAGGAATTGTGGACCCTTGCCCCAAGGTGGGACTGGCGCTACCTGCGGTGTTGAGCCCACAGGTCCCCACCGTCGGGAGGCGAGGCTGGCCGGAAGCAGAGGCAAACAGGAACTTTGCCAGTACCAGCCTTCGTTCCCTGCAGGTTGAGCCCTTGGGTGCTGGGGCCGGCTGGTCTTAGGTGAACCTCTGTGTGGCTGCTCCCAGAAGGAACAGGCAGCTGGAAGCAGGGAGTGTCTGAGAGGACAGATTCAGTCCAAGGTCGAGGTACTTTCGTAGAAAGAGAGAGGGAAGGCCTCAAGGGATGAGATGCTACATCAGCCCCAGGAACAGCAGAGTAGGACCATGTGGGACTGGCCCCGAAGAAAGGAAGTGCAGGAGCAGAGGCCTGTATAGTGGTACGCTGAAGCAGGCCTAGAGCGGGGAATCCACAGTAGCAGGTTCTAGTAGAGTAGAAGTGTTCTGGTACTGCCTGAGGTGCGACAGTGCAATAGAAGAAACCTGTGATGTAGAAGCGCTGAGAGTTGCCTCGAGAAGCGGGGACACAGAGACACAGTCCTGTAATGTAGAAGTGCTGAGACAGGCCCCGAGAGGTGATAGCAAAGTGACAGGGTCTCATGATGTAACAGCACTGAGCCCGGTCCTGAGAAGCGGGGCATCGAGACAGGGTCCCGGATGAAGAAGTGCTAAGGCAGGCCCCAAGGAGCAGTAGCGCTGCGGCTGGGTCACAGATGTAGAAGCACTGAGCCAGGCCCCAAGGAGCGGTAGTGCTGTGGCAGGGTCCAAGACGTAGAAGCGCTGAGCCAGACCTCGAGGAGCAGGGCACCGAGACAGGGTCCCGGGTTTAGAAGTGCTGAGCCAGGCCCCGAGGAGCAGTAGCGATGTGGCAGGGTCCCAGACATAGGAGCGCTGAGCCAGACCCCGAGGAGTGGGAGCACAGAGACAGAATTCCGATGAGAAGAGCAGGAATCCGTAGAACAGGAATGACAGGTCCGGAGTACTGGAACAAGAACCAGCTAGGAACCAGGGAAATCATTGCCAAGTCAGCTAGTGGTAGAAAGAGGTAGTCCTTAAATATCCCGGGCCAGTGATGTCATCAGCCAGGGACAAACCTGACGTTCCTACCATTGGCCCTTTAAAGGAAGGACAGATGGCATGTGCACGTGTTTAGTGAGGCCCAGGGTCGGAACGCTGATTGGCGGCGTCCCAGCAGCCATGTGGAGAACAGGAAGCCAGGAGGAACATGGCAACAGTGACTGGCTGCGGCCACAAGAGCACCAGGAGCATAGGGCCAAGTTTGACATGAGGTGAGTTGAGCTGGCTGCGGGTGGCCGCGGCCGGTGGGCATAACAAGGGGTAGCCCCTTTGGCCACTTGATAGCCTTTTCGGACCCGCCGCTTGGGAACGACGATTGTGTCAGGTCAGACGAAGGCCGAGGACAGGACACAGCATGACATGGAACTTGGATAAAGACTCATAAGACTCGGAAAACCTGGAACGTGACATGGAGACTTGAAACTGGAGATGAAGACTCAGAAGACTTGGAACTGAAGACAAGGACTCGTAAGACTTGGAACTGGAGATGGAGACTCCGATTATACATGATATGTATAACATCATTGTCCATCCATGAGTCCTGTAACAAGAAAGTCGCAGATCGGACCTTCACAGGAGAATATGCCAATGCTATAGTCACCTGCTTGGTTCAAGGGAGAAGAGTCCATTGTATCAGGGTGGCATTCTTTGAGCTTGGTCTTTCTGACCAGCAGAAGGTCTGGTGAGATGTCTCCCTCCTAGCCTGGCTCTCTTCTATTTGAGTGCCACCGGTGCAACCTCTTGGTCAGTTGAAGTCTTTAAAGATGGTGATGATATTCCTGCCACCAAGAAGGTTGTGAAGGCCTCTTTATTGGTCTTGATGTTGGAGGTGATCCCCTGAATTGTAAACGCCAGCCCCCAGGGATATGTTCACAAATATCAGATACATTTTTTTTTGCAAAAGCGTTGTTAATTGTTGAAGCTCTTTCTTCATTTTAATATTGCAGGTGAAATAACATTAAATATGATGAGTTTGTGTCCTTCCCACATAAAAGGTGCCAATTTCTGGGTGCATCACATGACCTTCTCCTTAACCAAAAAGCTGTGCATGCATGCTATTATGTCTCTGGAGACATTTCATGGGGCTCGACCTATCACTCTGTGCGCTCTATCGATCATCACTCCTGCATGTGTGGAATATGTTACTGACTCTTCGGAAGTGGTAAGCAATGTGGAGCAGATCCTGTGGACAACTTCCATAGTGTTCACATATTGTGGGTTTTCCAGCAGCCCTCATATTCTTATGTTAGATCTATGTGATCTGTTCTCTATGTCCTCTATTTTTAAAGACATGTTTGTAAGCTTAGTCCCTTGCTCTTCCACATTGCCACCATGTCCTCTACTCTCTTTCCAAGATCCATCAGGTCCATGCGAAGGTCTGCTATGGATGAACAGAAGTCTTCCCACAACTTATGAATATCTTGTTTGAGGTCTTGAAACCAGTTGTCAAAATCTTGCTTTGTTAGTATATTTGCCAGCTCATCTTTATCCATGCTCAATTGCTCTTTCATCAAGACAACACCTTCAGCCTCCTCCGAGGCCACCATGCTGGTCAAGGCCTCATATCTTGATTTGCCAGCATTGAATAAAAAGTGAGTCAAATTGACTGGTTTTCTCTTTCTTGTCATTTCGTCGAGTGCAATGTTAATATATCTGGTGCTTTTCATCTGGAAAGACCTTGATTAAAGGGAAAATTGCTTGATTTACCAGTAAAGAGGAGCAGAGAAGGAAGCTCAAGTGTCCATTCTCACTGGATGACGTCACTTCCTCCAGAACTTGAAGTGGATCTGGTTGCAGGTGTCTCCTGCAGGTCATTAAAAAAAAAAAAATCAGACATACCAACATGAAAAAAGAAAAAATTCTTGGCTAGGAACAGGATATCAGAAAGTCCTGGAAACCTGAGCCCATTGCATGAACACGCTCACTGAGCTTATGACCTTTGCATCCTGTTGTAAATGCAGGGGATGCAGTTGGTTGCTTGAAGAGAGTGAGCCCTTAAACTATGGTGAGACCCCAGAGCGAGACTCCAAGGAAGGCACCTTGGGAGGCGAGCAGTTCGGGCATGAGCTAGACTCGGAACTTGGAACGTAACTTGGGTCTTGGAACATAGCTGAGACTTGGAACGTAACCTGGATCTTAGAACGGAGCTAGGATCTTGAAGGATAGCATCAACTTTGGAATGTAGCTGGGAGCTTGGAAAGAGTCTCACTCAAACCTCCGCTGACCCTAAACATACAGAGTGAGACCCAACAATGCAATGCTGGTCTCAGAGGTAGCCCTCCGGACACTTGATAGCTATTTCGGACTCACTGCTCGGGAACCCGAGTGCGTCAGGTCACACGAAGGCCAAGGACAGGACATAGCATGACATGGAACTTGGACGAAGACCCAGAAGACTCGGAAGACCTGGAACAACACAGAGACTTGGAACTGGAGATGAGGGATTGGAAGACTTGGAACTGGAGATGGAGAATCAGGAACAGGAGGGGTCCAGCCTCTCAGGACATTGCACCTCAATACGCCCTACATAGCCCCCCATGGTATGGTCATGGACCACGTTGTCCCACTGTGCACCCTACACAACCCCCCACTGTTAGGATCGTGGACCCTTGGGCCAGCTGGGACTGCAGGTGTTGCGCTGTGGGAATCCACAGTGAGCATCACAGCCGGGAGGCGGCACTGAGGAGAAACTCCGAAGAAGACTTCACCACTGGAAACCCGAGGTCCCCCCAGGAGGAGCCCGTAGGGACCTGGGCCTCTTGGTCTTAGGTGGATCCTCTGCGACCAAGGATCTGAAGAGCAGGCTGCCGAGGTAGTCCAATGAAGAGATGGTGCCCAGGAGGTCAGACGAGACTTCACCCTTGGAAGCCCGAGGTCCCCCCGGGAGAAGCCCGTGAGGACCCGAGCCACTGGGGCTTAGAAGAAACCTCCAGGCGAGTGGAGAACGAGTACCTGTGGCAGTGGCAAGAGATGAAGCCAAAGTCCAGGAACAAGCCAAGGTTGGGAGCCAGAAGTCAGATGTCCGAAGCCAAAACCAGAGACGGAAGCTGAAGCTGGAGTCGATGAATGAAGCAAGGTCAGGAGCCAAGAGTCAGTCTTCAGGAAAAACCAGGAACCAGGAAGCAGGACACACACCTAGCTACTCCGAAAAGTGAACCTCGTTGCAAGGCAAGGGCTAGCTGTGACTGCCAGGTTTAAATAACCCGGCAGTGTCTGACATCACCAGGGAGGCTGTCTTTCTGTTTCCCGCGCTGGCCCCTTTAAATCAGAAGCCCCGGTGTGCATGCGTGCCTAGGGGGCGTGGCCAGCCGGATCATTGGTGGCGTCTCCCTCGCAGGGAGAAGGCCACGGTAGGCTGCGCTTCAGGCCTGGTTGGCCGGAGAGGAGCTCCCACGGCCAGGCCGGGCCACGTGGTGAGTGGAGGTCCCGGGGGACAGCCCGGGATCGCAACACCCACAGTTTGGTTGCGGACCACGCGGGGAGTGGGACAGGCTCAGGACTGAGAGTTGGAAGAAGACAGGAGTCAGAATATCACTTGGAGCGAAGAACAAGGCTTGAAGCAAGAAAAGGCATTCCGCTGGCTGGTCAAGCTCCACAATCCTGGAACTAGGACCACGGACAGGAACTCAAGACTTGGCTTAGAACCTGGAACTTGAAACTCTAGAAACAGGGATGGACTTCGAGAACTTGATCAAGCGAAGATGGACTTGGAAATAGGCCCTGTGCCAGGAAGCACCCTATACAGCTGCCGATTGATGTTCATGGACCACGATGCTGGCACACCTGGAGGAACGGCAAGGGAGAATCCAAAAGACCAAAATGTCAGGAGCTTGTTTGAAGAGTCAGATGAGATGAAGATTCAGAAGACTCGACAAGGGATCAGCGAGAGACCAGGAACACAGAACAAGCAAAATGATGGAACTCCAAAGAGACAAGGAAGCCAGGAACCAGGACTGGAACAGGGACAGGAGGATCAGGAACATCCGATGAAGAACATAGAGCCATCTAGACAGAAGAAGGCCATGGGCGACCTTGCCGGATGAAGATACCATGGACAACCTTGAAGATCCAATGTGAAGGCCCCGAGGAAGTGGAGAAGAGCACTTTTATAGGGCTGAATGCAGAATGAGGTGATGACATCATCAGTTGGGGCCGCAGGGCTTTTCCCGCCACTGGATCTTTAAATATTCAAGAGAGGCGCAAGCGCATGCACCTATGCAGGAACCCAAGCAGAGGAGAGGAAGCAGCATCGGCAGCTTCCTTGCCACGAGGATGAGACAGTCAACAGTGGCACTGCAAGCCGCAAAGAGTGGGTCAGCGATGGCTCCATGCCATGAGGATGGAAGAAGCAGCGGTGGCACCCAGGCTGCGAGAAAATTAGTGATGGTGGTGACTCCCCCACCGGAGAGAGCAGCATCGGCAGCACCTGGGCAGCTCAAGTACCCAAAGTGCCAAAGAAAGAGATTTTGGCATTGGCTCCGCACCGCGGGGGGAACAGTGGCAGCAGAAGCGGCAACGGTGGCAGTCCAAGCCACAATGGGAGCAGGGGACTGGCGGCATTGGGCAGTAGAGGTGAGAGAAGCTGCTCACAGGATGGGCCCTATGAGCGGTGAGCATAACAGCAAGTTAAAGCATGAAGCTGTGATGGATAGCTTTCACACGGTTTCCTGATTTTTCATTAAAACATTTGTCTTCACTTTTTTCTCACTGACAGCTTTTATTTTTTTCCCTCACTTTCCTGTCTCTCCTTGTCTCTCTAGTTTTCTCTATACCCTTCTCTTCTCAATACATAGGAAGTTGCTCTGTTAGACCTACAGCACAGTACTCAAAAGGAGTGGTCAAAATTGGTCTGAACTGCAAGATTTATTTGAGGGCATTTTTGGTGGTATATAGGAGGGTAATTTCAGTGCTTTAACCTGTGGAGAAGAATTTATAAAAAAATTGCTCATGTCAGACCTGTACACACATACTTTTACCCACAGTAGTGGAGGCATTCCCAGGGGATGGGAAGGGGATTACACTTACATACATACTTTTCAATTTCCAAAACTTACACATACTAGCAGGTGTAAATGTGTGCGGGTAGATTTTATGGAACAATTGTCTAAGGGAAAGAATATATGTAGATTACCTTTCAAAATGAGTGCAAAGGTAGAAGGTTCCAGCAGATTTTGCACTAATTCATGCAATTTAAAAAACACATGTTAACCATGATCTGGAAGTGAAAACAATCCATGTGTCAGTCTCATCCTGAATTCATGGAGATCTGACCCTTCCAGATTGTTTTTAGATTAAAAGCTCCTGAAAAGGTTTTAGCTTTATTAAAAAAAAATAAAACAAAAAAAACTTCATGTCTATCCTTAGTTTTAAACTTGTTGCACTGAAAGGATAGGAAATGCTTAGATTATCTGTGTTGTCTACTATCTACAGCAAATATTTCTTGACTTGTTATTATGCATATCACTACTGCATAGCAGCATTTCATCAAGGCTGTTGAGCAGATTGTTCAACTGTAGCACTTTAATAGGACAGTGGGAAAAAAATCATAAAACAATATGATTTATATTGCAATTCTTTGCACAGTACATCAATCTTGCTTAGAAAAATCAAGCTGTTGTTTATCTATGCATCTGTCATTATTTAGAGATTGCTCCTTAAAGGACATGCATGTGAGCACTTGCACATTTGTGGAGTCCCAGATGTATGCACTGGAATGGATTCTGAAATATTTTAAGGAAATATAGAAGTTAAAAAATATAGAAGTTCAAAAATAGGTAATGTTGCTGAAATGAAGCCAATAACGTTAAAATTGTGGGGTTGAATTTTCAAAGGCAGGTGTCTGTTCACTAAAAATTGGCAGGGTATTGAAAGAAAACGGTTTTTGTTTTGCTTCATTGATCCCTTTTGGTTATTTCATTTTGTTACTTTACACACATAAATTATTTTCTCCGTATCTAAAGTCATTCACTGTATATACATAAAAGCAGTTTTATGCAAATAAATACAATTGTATATGTATAAAAAATGTACGTGCACACAGAAATGAAAAATAAAACAAATGCACATTCCAAAAGAAGAAACAATATCTTTAAAACAAGTGCATTCGTGCCCATATATGCACCTATAAGGGCACAAGTGTACATGTGCGTGATGTTGTGGGAGTCTCAGTTTAGTGGACCCTTGGGCCGACCTGCTGGAGACTGGGAAAAGATGGTCAATGTCTCTAATGAATAGCTGGCCGGGAGGCAGATGTTCAGGCAGGACGTAGATGCTCTTCACCCTGGAAGCTGGTACTCCCCCGGGAGGAGCCCGTAGGAGCGCAACCGCTGGGACTTAGGTGGCTTCACCCATGGAAGCTGAAGCCCCCCCCCCCCGGGAGGAGCCCATAGGGGCCCGGCCACTGGGACTTAGGCGGGTTGTGGATCAGGACAGGTAACTGGAACCAGACTAGGACAGTAGCAATACTGTAACTGGGTTCGGGTTCTGGAACCAGGCAAGAACTATAGCAGGACTCAGGTACTGGAACCAGGCAGGAACTGTAGCAAGACTTGGGTACTGGAACCAGGCTGGCTCTGTAGGTGGCAAGCCGGAACCAAACAGGCATTGTAGCTGGCAAGCAGGAACCAGGCTGGCACTGTAGCTAACGGGCAGGGACCAAGCAGGCTCTGTGGCTGGCGAGCAGGAACCAAGCTGGCACTGTAGCTGACGAGCAGGGACCAAGCAGGCTCTGTGGCTGGCGAGCAGGAACCAAACTGGCACTGTAGCTGACGAGCAGGGACCAAGCAGGCTCTGAGGCTGGCTAGCAGGAACCACGCTGGTACTGTAGCAGGCAGGCAGGAACCACGCTCGTACTGTAGCAGGAACGGAGCGAGGAAGCCAAGCGAGTCACTCCGGGGCACAGCGCAACAGGAAACCGGGAGGCTAACCCGTTGCAAGGCAAAGACTGGATGACCGCGGCCGGCTTATCAAGGCCGCGGCATCTGACGTCAGGAACTGGGCGGAGTCACCACTGGCGGGAAACGGGCTAGAAAGGCGACCAAGTGGCGCGTGCGCGCACCTAGGAGCAGGGCGTCCTCAGGCACCTTCGCGGCGGCGCAGCCCCAGCGGAGACACCACCAAACAGGCCGCAAGCCAGGGCTCCGGAGGCGGGAGCAGGTCCGGGAACAAGGAGGTAAGGGCCTGGCCGCGGTGCTCGCGGCCAGGACCGCAACACATGAGTTTTATATTGCGCATACATTATATAAAATACACCTATTTTTGCATATGTGTGCTCCTAATTTTAATCATTCACACAAGGAAATGTTATTCCTTGGGCAAATCACATTACCCTTCATTGTCTCAGGTACAATCTTACAGGGTTATTCATCAAAACAAGATGGGCTGTTATTGCACACGTTAAAGCATTATCGTACACGATAACACCCTAATGCACACATTAACAACTGTATCATGACCTTAACATTTAAATAAGGGAAAGGGGAGGGGTTAGGGCAGGTTTTGGGCAGGGCTAAAAAATTGTTGATGCCAGTACCACTGCAGGGGATAATGTTTTACATGTTATCACTGGCAGTAACGCCGGAATAACTACATCTTTCCAAATGGCGCTGTGGGGGTGATAGTGAATCGGCAGCCGCATCATGGCGGTGCATTTTCGCCCATCCCTTTTTTTTCGCGACTCATCATTCTGGAATGATGAATCCCGTGGTTAGATGCTAACTTTCAAACTGGCATGCAGGCACACTTTTGCATGCGTGCATTGGTGGGCACCAGGGATGCAGCCATTTTATAACATAGGAGCGCATATGCACGCATGTTATAAAATAGTCTGGCTGCTCGCACATCTCCATTAAATTTTAAGTGGGCATAGTGTGCCCCTCACCCAGTGCACTGAATAACATGATGATGGGTGGGTGCCCCTTCCCTTCCACTCTCATGGATGGCTTATCGGGTTGGCTGGTGGGTCGCAGCGCTGCTGAGTGTCGTGTCACGCCGGTGCGAGGGGAGATGGTCTTGCGCATGCATGGGCCTGTGATGTTTCCTGCAGGACCGCACAAGCACAGTATGTTAAGCGATGGCTGGCTGGCACATAGTGATGACGTGCCGCCTCTATTTGAATCCCGGTCTTCATTGGACTGACACCATATTGCGGTGACTGCGGCATTCCCACCTTCCCACCCAATTCAGTTATAGTCAGGGATGAGGTTGTACCTTATTAGGCAGCATTAGAATTCTTTGTTAGAGGAAGAGAGCAGGTCTATGGTCCTTTGTAATGTGATGTTTGCATGTAATGTTGCAGCTTGGGTAAGATTGTAAAGGGTGGGTGGGGTACCCAAGCCAGGGGCAGGGGGATAATGTGATGGCAGATATGCTGCAGGTCTAATCACTGTAATGTCCTGGTGAGGACGGTTCTTGAGGGGCATGGAGGTGCCCAGGGTGGGCCCCCCTTGCTTGAATGCGGCAGAGGGGCTGGATACACCTTGGTCATCCTGCTCGAGCATGGCAGATGGTGGATTGGAAGCAGTGCAGTGATACTCCATGTGATATCTACGGCTTGGGTACTGTATGTATATATTACTTCATGTCTCTGTTCAATAAAGCTGCATCCTTTGTTATACCACCATTAATGGTGTCTTGTCGTTACTTGGGTCTGGAGGGAGTTAACCTCCCAATTTTACAGGGAGAGGGGGGGAGAGCGGATTTGGGGCAGGAGGGTCTGGGAGGGGGACTTCCCGGCTGCCGATGTTATGTGCGTATCTGGGCAGATTTTAAAATCTGCTCGCCATAAACAAGCCTGACATTCGCATATCCCTTAGTTAATTTATTGATTTAATTGATTTATTTATGCTTTTTATATATCATCGTTCCAACAGAAGATCACAACAGTTCACATAAATTGCATTCAATTACATTGTATAATATTGTGCGTGTTGGGCTATTGAAATTCATCTTTTAGATTGTAAGCTTTCTGGTGATAGGGAAATATTCTGAGTATCTGAACATAATCTGCTTTGAAGTACCTGAAAAAGTGGAATCTAAATAAATAGCAGAAATAAATAGATAAATAAATACATATTTTCTTATTTTCCTTAACACTTGTCTGCTTTTAAATGAGCAAGCTCATTTTATAACATGTGTGTGTGAAGGAAATTACCAGTTTTACCAATTAGGCCACCAGTTTGCCCATCTCTAGGTCATCTAAACCCCATGGTTATTCAGCCTACACTCTCCCCAGTTTATCCTCACCCTTCATCATGTCAATATTTGTCTATAAAGAATTATATTCTGACTTACACCTGATAAATAGAAGAAGTAAATATACACAGGTAACAGCTGTATGCACACTTTGTGTACAGATTATAAAATCACAACATATAGGCGGAAATGTTGGCCTACACCCCTGACTCACCCTTAGCCTAGCTCTTTTTTATGTGCACAAATTTATTCACGCACCTGTTCTTGCACGTGCAAGTGTGAGATTTATAAAACAGCTCTGGCATGAATGTAGAGCACCAGGCACAGAATTGTTTAATTATGCACAGTGTCACTTATCAGAAGCCAAGCAGTTAAGAATGGTTTCCCCTTAAAACAAATCATTATAACAATTCTTATACCAGTTAACTGCATGAAGGGAAAAATAAGGGATTGTCTAAGACGTCTATATTTAATATGCAGTTTATTATTTCCAAAATGACCCAAAGAATAAGAGAAATTAGAGATATTTTAGTAATAATAATGTTCAAATATTCCAAATAAAATAATTTGTACTTTCTTCAAGTGACAATAATAATTTATTTTAGTAATTATCATTTGATAATCATACACTTGTCACATATATTTGAATACATTAAACATATATGTACTAGAGATGTGAATCGGAACCGGAATCTGATCGGTTCAAAATTTTGATCGTCCGGCTCGGATTTTTTTTTGTTATCAACTCCACCCGATCCGAAAACAAAAACCCTCCCCCACCCTCCCAAACCCCCAAAAACCGCTTTAAAATTACCTGGTGGTCCAGTGGGGGCACGGGGAGTGACCTCCCGCTCTCGGGCCATCGGCTGCGTTAATAAAAATGGCGCCGATGGCCCTTTGCCCTTACCATGTGACAGGGAACCCGTGCCATTTGCCGGCCCCTGTCACATGGTAGGAGCACTGGATGGCCGGCGCCGGGAACATGGGCCCTCGAGGAGCGAGTGCCGGTTACTGACTGTGACCTGAAAAACAGAGAGCGAGGCCCCCGAGCAGCGGGTAACCCTGGTAAGTCCGAGGAGGCAGAGTAGCTTGGAGAGAGTGAAACTGGTCCATAACCAACTCCTATTCAACTCCTTGCTAACTCGATTAGTTAGCGATTTCTAAGACCTTATGTATTTGGTACTGATTACGTCATCTCAGGGGGACGCTTCTGAGGTTCGCGTCACTGCTGGTACATCAGTCGGGGTCGCGCCACGCATGCGCCCTTAGGCCCTTGTGAATTATGGCAGATCGCAGCGTCGAGCCACTCCGGGGACGCCGGAGGGAGACGGCAGAGAGACGCCGTGGCGGCCGACCTTCCACTTGAGCAAGAGGGAGACGCCAAAGAGGTGAGGAGGGCGGAGTGGAGACGTCAAGCAGCGACGGTCGCAACAGTACCCCCCTTCAAAGGGTGATTTCCTCTTCGAGTACCAAGCTTGGGTTTTGAAGGATGCGCAAGCATCTCTTTGTCCAGAATATTGGTCTGAGGCTCCCAAGAGTTTTCTTTGGGACCAATACCTTCCCACTTTAGAAGGTATTCAAAAGTAGGGATGTGAAGTTGTTAAATCGACTACAAAATCAGTAGCCATGTGCGACCAGGGCCGATCCGGAACTGGCAGTGGTTGCATTTGACCCCACAGTTGTCCAGAAGCAGGTTTGTTCTTAGCACAATTGGTGCAGGAATAGGCATTCTTTTTGATAGTAGGCCACCAATAAAGCTCCTGTATTGTGAGCAGGGTACGGCGCTGGCCAGGATGGCCAGCCAGCTTGGAATCATGCGCCCAAAAGAGTACCTTCTTCCTGAGTCTTTTTGGAATGATTGTTTTACCAGCGGGCACAGACTAGGTAGATGCCAAGAGGATTTTCTTCGGATCAATAATGTGCTGTGGCTCATCAGGCACATCCTCTGAGTGAAAGGATCGTGACAGCGCGTTTGCTCTGGTGTTTCTATCTCCAGGGCGAAACCTGACCACGAAGTCAAACCTATTAAAAAATAGGGACCATCTGGCCTGTCTGTAATTCAGGCGTTGAGCGTGGGGGAGATACTCTAGATTTTTATGATCTGTGAATATGGTTATTTGATGTTGAGCACCTTCGAGCCAAGGCTGCCAGTCCTTGAATGCAAGCTTTATTGCCAAGAGCTCTTTATCGCCGATCCCATAGTTTTTCTCAGCTGGAGAGAATGTTTGTGAGAAGAATGAACAGGGACGTAAGGCTTTCGAGTCTGCAGGTTGGCTCAACACAGCCCCTACCCCCACATCTGAAGCATAAACCTCTACTCTGAAGGGCTTGTTGCGGTCTGGATGCCGTAAGCATGGTTCTGTGGAGAAGGCAGTCTTTAATTTCTCAAATGCGGAAATGGCCTGACCATTTTGAAGCGTTGGCACCCTTGCAAGTCATCGCAGTCAAGGGTACGGTTAAAGAGGAATAATTATTTATAAAGCTTTGATAGTAATTGCTGAACCCCAGGAATCTCCTTAAAGCCTTCAAGCTGGTAGGTTGAGACCAATTCTTGATACTTTCAAGTTTGTGAGGGTCCATTTGGAAGCCGTCCTTTGACACTATGTAGCCTAGATATGGCACAGAGTCTTTGTGAAATTCACAGTGAGTTTGGCATACAGCCGGTGTTCGCGGAGATGGAGGAGTACTTGCTTAAATCGTCAATGTGAGTGTCCAAATCCTGGGAGAAGGTGAGTATGTCATCCAGGTAGACCACAACGTTCTTATACAACAGATCCCGCAAGATGTCGTTCATCATATTTTGGAAAATGGCGGGTGCATTGCGCCACCCGAATGGCATTACAAGATACTCGAAGTGGCTGTCTCGCATATTGAAGGTTGTTTTCCATTTATCGCTGCTTCGAATGTGAATGAGGTTGTAGGCCCCCTTCAGGTCGACCTTTGAAAATATCTTGGCCCTTTGCAGCCGGTCAAACAGCTCTGAGATTAACGGCAAATGATAACCGTCTTTGATCGTGATTTTGTTTAGACCTCGGTAATCGATACATGGGCGTAGAGTACCGTCCTTCTTCCCCACAAAGAAAAAGCTTGCGCCGGCTGACGACTTTGATGGTCAGATAAAACCCTTCTGAAGATTTTCTTCAATGTATTCTGACATTGCTTTATTCTTGAGAGCTGAGAAAGGGTACTCCCTTCCTTTCGGTGGCTCAGTGTTGGGCTTTAGTCTTATGGCGCAGTCATAGGGCAGATGTGGAGGAAGAATGTCAGCTGCTTCTTTGGATAATACATCCCTGAAGGATGTGTATTGGGGTGGCAACCCTGGCATCACTGGAGTCGTAGGCATGCACATGATAGGCGAAATTTCCTGAAGACACTTCCCACAACATTCTGAACCCCAGCGGGAGAGCTCCAAGGCTGCCCAGTCAAATTGGGTTTGGTGCACTTGTAACCGGGTAACCCCAGGACGATAGGGTGCATGGCCTTTTCCAGTACAAAGAAGGAGAGTGATTCCATATGGAGAGCTCCGGTGCGAAGAGTAACTGGTATGGTTTGGCAAGTCACGTCGCTTGGTAAGAGTTCTCCATGAATGGAGGATAACAGTAGTGGATCTTCCAACTTGATGAGAGGGATCCTCAAGTATTCTACTAGACATTTGAGAATAAAGTTGCCTCCTTCCCCTGAATCCACCAGGGCAAGAGTCTGGACCATGACGGGCCTGTGTGTCAAAGAGACTGGAAGAGAAAGCAGAGGAGTGGGTGCAGTATGGCCTAAGAACAGTCCTCCTGCAGGACTTAGGCCCATCCGTTTTCCGGACGAATGGAGCATGTAGAGACATCATGGCCGGGCTGACCACAGTACATGCAAAGACCGTGCTTCTTCTGAAGTCTTCTCTCTTTGGAAGTTAAATGTCCATGACCAAGTTGCATCGGTTCATCTTTCTCAGCAGCAAGAATTACTGGAACCATCTGAGGTGCAGAAATGGCACTAGCCTGTTTCAACCCAGGTAACACTTTGGCCAGAGTTCCTTCACCTTGTCCCAGAGCCGGTGATCAATCCGAGTGGCCAAGGCTAGTAATTCGTGCAGTGAGTCAGGTGTTTCGCGAGCAGCCAGCTCGTCTTTTAAACGGGTATCCAGGCCTCTGCAAAAGAGTGTCTTGAAACATTTGGGGTCCCAGTGAAGTTCTGCCGCAAGAGTTTTGAACTTGATGGCAAATTCAGCCAATGATTTGCTGCCTTGCTTCAATTCCACCAAGGCAGAACCGGCTACAGCAGTACGAGCAGGGTCGTTGAAAACGGATTTCAACAAGTCATAAATCCTTCTATGTCCTGCAAAATGGGGTCCTTGTGCTCCCACAAGGTAGATGCCCAAGACAAGGCCCTACCATCCAGGTATGAAAGGATATAGGTGGTCTTGGAAAGAGCCGTTGGAAATAAAGATGGCTGTAAGACAAAGTGCATGCAGCACTGGTTTAGGAAGCCTCGGGCCTTCTGAATTTCACCGGAAAAGCGGATAGGAGCCATTAATGGTACAGCAGTTTTTAAAGTTACCTCCTGTAACTGACCTTCTTGGTTGGAAGTTGTGCCTTGAATCTTCTGTGTGTGGAGCTGATGAAACACTGAAGTAAGTTTCTCCAAGGTGTCTTGCTGCTCTACAATGCACTGGGCCAGGCCCGGTATGACCTGCAAAGCACTCAGTTGTGCGGGATCCATGGAGTTAGCAATCTGTTGGTGAATGAGGTAGTTGTGGGTGGATCCTTGGACCGGTGGCAGATGACCATGCCCCCGGGGGAAGATCCCGAGAGGGACCACCAGTCAGAGTATGGAGTCAGACACACACTAGTTCTTTTATTAAACAGTATACTGAACCAGCAGAGGTAGCAGTAGTGAGATGGACGTGCCCGGCAGGGCTGTAGTCCCTCAGGTACAAGAACAGCGATCCTGGATAACTGAGCTGAAAAGAAACTGAATATAATGAGTAGGCAGGGTATGCAGAGTTCAGGAACAGAGCCTTGATGGTAACACTCACACAATAGTCTCTAGAAGTAGTCCAAGTGTTGGAATAGGTTAGGCCTTCGAGGAGCGAGTACCTGGTTCCAGGGAAAGCTCTGAGAGAGAGAAGAGAACTCATTGGTGTATTAGGCAGTGATGACTTCCAGGCAGAAAGAGTATTCAGCAACCAGTCCAGGAATATGGGCCCTCAAGGAGTGAGTGCCGGTTACTGACTGTGACCTGAAAAACAAAGAGAGAGCGAGGCCCCCAAGGAGCGGGTACCCCTGGTAAGTCCAAGGAGGCAGAGTATCTTGGAGAGAACGAAACTGGTCCGTAACCAACTCGTATTCAACTCCTTGCTAACTCGATTAGTTAGCGATTTCTAAGACGTTATGTATCCCGGAACTGATGATGTCATCTCAGGGGGACGCCCCTGAGGTTTGCGCCACTGCTAGTACATCAGTCGGGGCCATGCCGCGCGCGCACCCTTAGGCCCTTGTGGATCATGGCGGATCACAGCCTCGAGCCGCTCCGGGGACGCCGGAGGGAGACGGCAGAGAGATGCCGTGGAGGTCAACCTTCCACTTGAGTAAGAGGGAGTCGCCAAAGAGGTGAGGAGGGCGAAGTGGAGACGTCAAGCAGTGACGGTTGCAACAGCAGCAGTCAAAAAAGCAAACAAAATGTTAGGAATTATTAGGAAGGGAATGGTTAATAAAACAGAAAATGTCATAATGCTTCTGTATCACTCCATGGTGAGACTGCACCTTGAATACTGTGTACAATTCTGGTCGCCGCATCTCAAAAGATACAGTTGTGATGGAGAAGGTACAGGGAAGGGCAACCAAAATGATAAAGGGGATGGAACAGCTCCCCTATGAGGAAAGGCTGAAGAGGTTAGGACTGTTCAGCTTGGAGAAGAGACAGCTGAGGTGGGATATGATAGAGGTCTTTAAGATCATGAGAGATCTTGAATGAGTAGATGTTAACCGGTTGTTTACACTTTTGGATAATAGAAGGACTAGGGGGCATTCAATGAAGTTAGCATGTAGCACATTTAAGACTATTCTGAGAAAATTCTTTTTCACTCAACACACAATTAAGCTCTGGAATTTGTTGCCAGAGGATGTGGTTAGTGCAGTTAGTGTAGTTTTGCTCAAAAAAGGCTTGAATAAGTTCTTGGAGGAGAAGTCCATTAACTTCTATTAATCAAGTTTACTTAGGAAATAGCCACTGATATTAATTGCATCAGTAGCATGGGATCTTCTTGGTGTTTGGGTAATTGCCAGGTTCTTGTGGCCTGGTTTGGCCTCTGTTGGAAACAGGATGCTGGGTGTGATGGACCCTTGGTCTGACCCAGCATGGCGATTTCTTATGTTCTAGCCTTTCAAGGATGCTACGGAGGAGCTGAGTTCCATAAGTGCCACCTTGGCTGACATCATCCCTATAGTTAATATTCTGGAGGAAAATTTGGAGAGCTTTAAACAGGAAGAGGAAATGACAACAGAGGTGCTGCATTGTCTGGACCTTTTGCAGAAGCAGGTGATAGAGAGATTAAGACCTTTAACAAAAGACCACACATACATGCTCGCCACTGTCTGTGATCCCCTTCTCAAAAGGAAACTCGCCCTACAGTCCAGTTGTCTCACATTTGTGAAGGACCTGCTGTTAGTAAAAGACTGTGAACAGGAGCACTATAGGCAGAGACAGATTAGGCATGAAGAGGAGGAGGAAACAGCGGGCACTTCAGAGTGTAGTGCAGCCCAAGCAGGAGCAGCACTCTGTCAGTGACAGCTAGTACTTCCTCTTCCACTTCAGTACACCAAAGCCATGTTGCCCCTTAAAAAGCATCTGATCTGGAACAAGCTAGAGCAAAAGCAGCTGGCAAGAAGGACTCTCAGCCCACCCAAGCAAAGGAGACACTAGCACAAATGTCAGTGACACGGTATCTCACAGATCCCATAGAAGACATGCAGACAGATCCGCAGGCATATTGGGCACACAAGTCAACTGTCTGGCCAAACCTAGTCAAAGTGGCTCAGTGATATCTGTCATGTCCACCAACCAGTGTACCCAGTGAACATGTATTTTCAATGACAGGGGATATCGTGAGCCCTCACCGCTCAAGGCTGGCACCAGAGTTTATGGAAATGCTAGTGGTTTTGAAAATAAACATGCCTTTGCTTGTGTTTCCAAATTTTCCCTGTGATTGGCAAGATTAATAAAAGAAATTTAAAGCATTGCAGCAACTCCAACTGCCTCATATGCTCCAGATACTATCAGCACATGTACATGACCCCAACCGCTATGCCTGTCTGTCCACTGTCCAGCCCCTATGTCATTACAATGGCCTGACCTCAAACGCTGTGCCTGTCTGTCCACTGTCCAGCCCTTACATCTCTACAAGGGCTTGACCCCAAACACTGTGCCTGTCTGTCCAGCCCTTACATCACTACAAGGGCCTGACTTCAAACAGTGTGCCTGCCATCCAGCCCTTACCTCACTATAAGGGCCTGACCTAAAACGCTGTGCCTGCCCATCCAGCCCTTACGTCACTACAAAGGCATGACCTCAAATGCTGTGCCTGTCTGTCCACTGTCCAGCCCTTACATTACTCCAAGGGCCTGACCCCAAATGCTGTGCCTGCCCATCCAGCCTTTACATCACTGCAAGGGCCTGATCCCAAATACTGTGTCTGTCTGTCCATCCCTTACGTCACTGCAAGGGACTGCCCTCAAATGCTGTGCCTGTCTGTCCAGCCCTTACATCATTACAAAGGCCTGACCTCAAACACTGTGCCTGTCTGTCCACTGTCCAGCCCTTATGTCACTACAAGGGCCTGACCTCAAACGCTGTGCCTGTCTGTCCACTCTCCAGCTCTTATATCACTACAAGGGCCTGACCCCAAAAGCTGTGCTGTGCCTGTCTGTCCAGCCCTTATGTCACTACAAGGGCCTGACCCCAAAAGCTGTGCCTTTCTGTCCACTATCCAGCCCTTACATCACTACAAGGGCCTGACTTCAAATGCTGTGCCTGCCCGTCCATTCCTTACGTTACTACAAGGACCTGACCTCAAAAGCTGTGCGCCTGTCTGTCCAGCCCTTACGACACTACAAGGGCCTGACCTCAAACGCTGTGCCTGTCTGTCCACTGTCCAGCCCTTACATCACTACAAGGTCCTGACCCCAAATACTGTGCCTGTCTGTCCACTGTCCAGCCCTTACATCACTACAAGGGCCTGACCCCAAACACTGTGCCTGTCTATCCAGCCCTTACATCACTAGAGGGCCTAACCTCAAACGCTGTGCCTGCCCGTCCAGCTCTTCCGTCACTACAAAGGCCTGACCTCAAACGCTGTGCCTGCCTGTCCAGCCCTTATGTCATTACAAGGGCCTGACCTCAAAAGCTGTGCCTGTCTGAGTTTAGTTCTATTATTACTAATTTCAGTTTCATGTATTTGTATATCACTTCTTTACAGAATATTCTTTTTCCTGTTTTGCAATATTTGCAATGGAAGAACATAAAAAGCTGACTTAAGATGTTTGTTTGGAGCTTGCATATTTCATATGCTCAATAGTTTTCATGTCCTTCATAATATGGGCCATTTTCCCTAAATCTTTCTTAGTTGCCAACATTAATGTTTCTATTACTATAGAAAACTGGTGGTAGTTGCACTCTAGTTCATCTTCTGTGTTCCCATAATTTACAGAGGCACTGTGTAGGGTACAAAGTCAACATAGGCTGATATTGTAGATTTGGACGAGTAGCAGTTTTCTTATTTCTGAGAGGTCTTCAAGTTCCTTTGTTATCAGCTGAAGTTCATAAGCAGTTAATAGCTTCTGGGTATTCACTAGACGCCAATGGAACCACCACACTTTTGGGGCAAATCCATTCTAGGGAGTCCTTTCCTGCTCAAAGGAAAGGGAGCTTTCCCCAGGTATAGCCAGCCTATCTCTTAGTACCCGCGGACCCATGATGAACCAGAATCGCTGTTCACATGGCAACCTCCTCCACATCGACTCACCACACTTTGAAGGCTCGGGCCCCACTCTAGGGGGCCAACCCATTCTAGGGAGCCCTTTCCTGCACAAAGGAAAGGGAACTCTCCTCAGGTGTTGCCTATCTCCTAACGCCCGCTGACACATGTTGAACCAGAACCGCTGTTCACATGGAAACCTCCTCCACCTTGGCCTTCAAAATTCTCATTTGTATATCTGCTACGTCCACCAGATTTTAGAAGACCAGCGAGAGCTCACTAGACGCCAACGGATCCACCCCACTCTAGGGGCAAACCCATTCTAGAGAGTCCTTTCCTGCACAAAGGATAGGGAACTCTTCCCGGGGCCAGCCTGTGTTGCCCCTATCAAAACCACAGGGACCAGACTACCTCCGCTCTGCCAGCCTGTCTTGCCCCTATCAGCTTTCTGCCACTCTGCCTTGTTGCCATACACTAGATGACTCACTCTACTCCTTGTGGTGTTCTTGTCACTATCATGGTTCCTCAGTGTGTTGGTGCTAGTATTTCTGCTGCTTTGTTCATTTATCGGTGCCTTGTGGTTTTTTCTGACACTCTGCTTGCTATGTTCCCCCTTCATTGTGCTGTAGGATATTGATGCCACTTGTCTTGCCACTTTGCCTGTTGTGCTGCCTTTGAGGGTTCATGCAACTGTTATTGGTGAAGATGTGGTGTGTTTTTGATACTCTCGCTGCTGCTTTGTACCTCTGTTAAAGCACTCTTGCCACTCCTGGTACCCCTTTGCCCCTTTTCAGTGCCTTAGGCTATTCATGCCACTTTGGTGCCACTTTGCCACAGTCTAAGTACCTTGGAGCTCTTTTCTCATTCTGATGATTTCTCCCCAGAAGTTTCATCAGAATTAATAAGAAAACCCCAATTCTGCAGTCAAAAATAGGCTGCAAATATTTTCCCCTCTGACTTTAATGGGAAATGAAAAACGAATGAAACTAATAATCGAATTGGTTTTTCCCCCTATGAAACTAATGAAACAAATTTGAGTCCTGGAGAAATGAAAAATGAAACAAAACAAATGTTTTCCTTCTGCACATCCCTACCATTCATTCAATATCCCATTCAAAAACCCTCAGTTCTATAACTGAGTCTAAAACACTTTAAAACAACTTTAAAAGAGGACAAAAGCTTTTTCTAAACAATTCTTAGATGTTTATCCATACAGAACAAATTTTTCTCAAGAATTTGTATGTTTATCTGGACTCCAGAACTACTTATAAATATAAACTTTTAAATAAAGCTTTTCAAAGCTCTATTTTCACATGAATCTTATATTAAACAAGTCTTTTCATAATCACCACTTCCAAAAGTTTGATTTTTTAAAGTTTAATAGTCACTTTGACCCCCAATAAGTATGAAAATGAATGTATACCACTTTAAAAATTTTAAGTGAGCCTCTTCAACTTATGAATATTAAAAATGCTAGGTTTTAGAATCTTAAAATTTCACTAAAACTTCTATTTTTAATGAAAAAGAGCTTACAGGCAATTTTTTGTTATCCCCTGATGTCACTAATGATTTCATCAACCAAGGTCATAATCCCCATGCACCGGTAGCCTTCTCAGCACCAAGTATATGTTATATTTTATTTATTCTACTACAACCACAAAGGTAAACTCTGGAGCAGAGAGACCCAGAGCAGCAGCAGTGCTGGCACCCACTGCCTGCTTTAGCCTTTCCCCACCAGTGCTTTCTTCTTCTTTTTTTACTTTCTTTGTGTTGGCGGGAGTCCCCACTCTCCCGAAACACCTCAACAATGCCGGCCCTTCAGCACAATAATGCCGGCCCTTCAGCACAATAATAGATCAGAAATTTCATCAGAACCACATCGGGAGAGCATCTGAAGGAGCTGGGAGGCATTGGGAGACCCGGAGCAGCCATTCATCCAAAAATAGCCACCTGCTCCGCTCTCGATGCATCCCTCTCCACTCAAACGCGGCCCAACCTGCCCACATGCTGCACTATGGTGGCCAGTCACCCATGGCACGCGTGCCGCTCACAAAACAAAACAAAACAAAAATCAACATGGCACTTCAGCCACTGCCCTCACTCTCTCCACCTAAATCGCGGCAAATTCGCCACTGGAGTCCCCAATACGGCATTTCTAAAATGCGGCACTCAGCTGCCCAAACCCTATACACCAGGAGCAGTCTTCCCATTTACAAAGGCTAGCCAGACAGTCAAACCCACAAAAAAAAAATGGGTCAGTTCCTACATGAGCCATCTAAAAGCCCTCCCATGGATGCAAGTATTTATTTATTTTATTATTCATTTTCTTCACTTATCTACATGAATATACACTAGGATGGTAACTATTAAAAGGGGTGCAGGTGCACATTGGAGCATGTTTGCTTGCTCTCATCAGCGACACATCCCTTTTGAAACATACGCAATATATGCACACATGTTATAAAACAGCCTGGACACGTACATGTGTGAACAATTTTAAATAGATGCGTGCATATGCACACACTTGCTGCTTCCATCGCGTAAGTGGGAGAATTTTATAAGGGACATGCACCAACCTGAGACATAACATGATCAAATTTAAACTAATAACTGGAAGAGGGACAATAAGTAAATCTGCAGCTAAAACACTAAACTTTCAAAAGGGAAACTTTGATAAAATGAGGAAAATAGTTAGAAAAAACTGAAAGGTGCAGCTGCAAAGGTTAAAAGTGTTAACAAGTTTGGACATTGTTTAAAAATACAATCCTAGAGGTACAGTCCATATTAGGGATGTGAATCGTGTGCCCGATCGTTTTAATGATCGGGTTCGGCTGGGGGGGAGGGGGGGAAATCTGATAGTTACGAGATGTGAATTGGAATCGGTTCCGATTCCAATTCACATCACTAATTTATTTTAGTGAGGCCTGCGCCGATAAAAAAAAACCCCACCCCGACCCTTTAAAATGACCCCCTTAGCCTCCCCCACTCTCCTGACCCCCCAAAAAAACTTTTTACACATACCTGGTGGTCCAGGGGGGCCGCGGGGAGCAATGTCCCGTTCCCACGCTATCAGCTACGCTAAAATAAAATGGCGCCAATGGCCCTTTGCCCTTACCATGTGACAGGGCAAAGGTAGCGCCGGCGCCATTTTGAATAATGGCAATATGGCCCACGTGCAGGAGATCGCTCCCGGACCCCCGCTGGACCTCCAGGGACTTTTGGCCAGCTTGGGGGGGCCTCCTGACCCCCACAAGACTTGCCAAAAGTCCAGTGGGGGTCAGGGAGTGACCTCCTGCACTCCGGCCGTATTGCCAGTATTTAAAATGGCGCCGGCGCTACCTTTGCCCTCACTATGTCATAGGGGCCGACGGTCGGCCAACGGTCATTGCAGAAAAACTAAATGAATTCTTTGCCTCCGTGTTTACTAATGAGGATGTTGGGGAGATACCAGTTCCGGAGATGGTTTTCAGGGGTGATGAGTCAGATGAACTGAATGAAATCACTGTGGACCTGGAAGATGTAGTAGGCCAGATTGACAAACTAAAGAGTAGCAAATCACCTGGACCGGATCGTATGCATCTTAGGGTACTGAAGGAACTCAAAATGAAATTTCTGATCTATTAGTTAAAATTTGTAACCTATCATTAAAATCATCCATTGTACCCGAAGACTAGAGGGTGGCCAATGTAACCCTAATATTTAAAAAAGGGTCCAGGGTCAATCCGGGTAACTATAGACTAGTGAGCTTAAGTTCAGTGCTGGGAAAAATAGTGGAAACTATTCTCAAGATCAAAATCGTAGAGCATAAAGAAAGACATGTTTTAATGGAACACAGTCAACACGGATTTACCCAAGGGAAGTCTTGCCTCACAAATCTGCTTCATTTTTTTGAAGGGGTTAATAAACATGTGGATAAAGGTGAATTGGTAGATATAGTGTATTTGGATTTTCAGAAGGCTTCTATGAAAATTAAAAAGTCATGGGATAGGAGGCGATGTCCTTTCATGGATTACAAACTGGTTAAATGACAGGAAACAGAGAGTAGGATTAAATGGTCAATTTTCTCAGTGGAAAAGGGTAAACAGTGGAGTGCCTCAAGGATCTGTACTTGGACCGGTGCTTTTCAATATATATATAAATGATCTGGAAAGGAATACGACGAGTGAGGTTATCAAATTTGCGGATGATACAAAATTATTCAGAGTAGTTAAATCACAAGCTGACTGTGATACATTACAGGAGGACTTTGCAAGACTGGAAGATTGGGCATCCAATTGGCAGATGAAATTTAATGTGGACAAGTGCAAAGTGTTGCAAATATGGAAAAATAACCCTTGCTATAGTTACACGATATTAGGTTCTATATTAGGAGCTACCACCCAGGAAAAAGATCTAGGCATCATAGTGGATAATACTTTAAAACCATTGGCTCAGTGTGCTGCAGCAGTCAAAAAAAGCAAACAGAATGTTAGGAATTATTAGAAAGGAAATGGTTAATAAAACAGAAAATGTCATAATGCCTCTACTTCGCTCAATGGTGAGACCACACCTTAAATACTGTGTATAATTCTGGTATCCACATCTCAAAAAAGATATAGTTGCGATGGAGAAGGTACAGAGAAGGGTAACCAAAATGATAAAGGGGATAGAACAGCTCCCCTATGAGGAAAGTGAAGAGGTTAGGGCTGTTCAGCTTGGAGAAGAGACAGCTGAGGGGGGATATGATAGAGGTCTTTAAGATCATGAGAGGTCTTGATCGAGTAGATGTGACTTGGTTATTTACACTTTTGAATAATAGAAGGACTAGGAGGCATTCCATGAAGTTAGCAAATAGCACATTTAAGACTAATCGGAGAAAATTATTTTTCACTCAATGCACAATAAAGCTCTGGAATTTGTTGCCAGAGGATGTGGTTAGTGCAGTTAGTGTAGCGGAGTTCAAAAAAGGTTTGGATAAGTTCTTGGAGAAGAAGTCCATTAACGGCTATTAATCAAGTTTACTTAGGGAATAGCCACTACTATTAATTGCATCAGTATCATGGGATCTTCTTAGTGATTGGGTAATTGCCAGGTTCTTGTGGCCTGGTTTGGCCTCTGTTGGAAACAGGATGCTGGGCTTGATGGACCCTTGGTCTGACCCAGCATATCAATTTCTTATGTTCTTATGTTCTTAACCTCATTCGCCATTTTCCCAGTTCATTTCTAGTTTGCCCAGTTGATAGGACTTCAATCTTCTCCCTAATTTAATAGCAACCCTTCCCCTCCCATTAGCTCTGACCCTTAAAACCTCGCTGAGTAGCCTGGATATGTTTTATTTTAATACTTACATTAGGGATGTGCAGAGGGACGCCATATGTTGCATTTGGGATTCGGATTCGTCAGGGGGCAGATACTTTGCATTCGGCCAAATGGCCCCCTGATACGTTTATACGTCGATTTCTTTTCGTTCCCCCGCTAAAATTAAATTGACTACAACCCTCCACCCTCCACCCTCCTGACCCCCCCAAGACTTACCAAAACTCACTGGTGGTCCAGCGGGGGGTCTGGGAGACATCCCCTGCAATCACAGGGGCTACCGGTGCCATTGGTCAGCCCCTGTCACATGGCCATCAGATACATATTACTAACCCAGAGGAACTAGGCTCAATTTAAAGCCAACCATATGTTTTATATATATTTATTTCCTACGTCTCATACAATTTGACAGAAAGTGCTGAGTGCAATACATAATAGAGATGTGAATCGTGTCCTCGATCGTCTTAACGATCGATTTCGGCTGGGAGGGGGAGGGAATCGTATTGTTGCCGTTTGGGGGGGTAAAATATCGTGAAAAATCATAAAAAATCGAAAAAACGTAAAATCGCAAAACCGGCACATTAAAACCCCCTAAAACCCACCCCCGACTCTTTAAATTAAATCGTTTTCGTACGGAAAATGGCGCCGGCAGGAGATCGACTGCAGGAGGTCATTCAGCGAGGCGCCGGAACCCTCGCTGAACGACCTCCTGCAGTCGATCTCCTGCCGGCGCCATTTTCCGTACGAATACGATTCGCGGCGGGAAATCGCTCCCTGACCCCCGCTGGACCTCCAGGAACTTTTGGCCAGCTTGGGGGGGGCCTCCTGACCCCCACAAGACTTGCCAAAAGTCCAGCGGGGGTCCGGAAGGACCTCCTGCCGTCCAATCGTGTTCGTCTATGGCCGCCGCCATTTTTCGGCGCCATTTTGGAAAATGGCGCCGGCCGAAGACAACAAGATTCAGTAGCAGGAGCCCGTTCCGGACCGCTGCCGTTCCGGACCGCCGCTGGACCCGCAGGTTATTTAAGTCATTTGGGGGGGGGGTTCGGGAGGGTGGGGGATTTAATTTAAAGGGTTGGGGGTGGGTTTTAGGGGGTTTTAGTGTGCCGGCTCACGATTCTAACGATTTATAACGATAAATCGTTAGAATCTCTATTGTATTGTGTTCCATAACGGTTTAAGACGATATTAAAATTATCGGACGATAATTTTAATCGTCCTAAAACGATTCACATCCCTAATACATAATATCCCCGTTAAAAATCCTCCACACCATACTCACATACACACCATACATACCATCATATCCCACCACATACTAAAAAACCCAGCTGGTACATAAACAATACTAATACCCCCCACTATATACCCCCAATGTACAATACATCATTATTCAAATAGACATTCACTGTTGTTACCAATACCAAGTATCTGTTATTAATTAACATGTATTACATTGTATTGTTTTTAAAACACAAGAAACTCTTAAATGTCATATCAGATACAAAGTATCTACCATGTTAACACAATCTTTAATTCAATTTATACAATATGATATCTGATGTTATAATGCCCGACGGGACACCCGTTTCACCCCTTCCTTGGGGCTTCTTCAGGGATGAATTTCTGTATTATTCACATACACCCTCTATCACCGTCTTCCTCATATGTATTGGTCAATATCCATGCATTCATATAGTGATATTGAACTCCAGTTCATTGGGAGGATATCAATTGCACACAGCCGTCAATTCTCCAACTGACAAAAGAATATATTTCATAAAGTTAAAAAAGAATATCTATTTTAATGCAGGGATAACCACCCTGTGCACCATCACCTTAAACACACCGTACCAACCAGATGTATTCAAACCGGCGAAATTATTTCCCACTAATTGCTAAAAGCACTTATAATTACAAATTTGCAGGGCATGCGTTGTCATTTCATCATTGCTGATCTCACGAAGCAAAGACCCGAACTGATTCGATATCTGTGTAAAATCAGATCAATAATTCCTTTAATAATTCATGTTCCCATGTGTCTCATCATTAGTGATGTCAAAATAAAGGAACCTTTCACACGTTCAACTTATTAAATGAAACTTTTTAAAACTATCTACTAACGCGCCCTGACTCTTTTAACAAACGTAGTGACACCATTATATACTAATGTTATCTATGCTTCTACTTCAACCTCACCATTCAACTTCCCCAATGCAACCTCATATATTAACATTATCTATACTCCAATTCAACCTCACCACAATAGTTATCTCACCATTCAACCTCACCAATTTGACCTATTGTACTGCCACTATCTATACTCCGAGTCAACCTCACCATTCAACCTCATCAAATCGACCTCATATACCAACGTTATCTGTACTTCGATTCAACCTCACCACAATAAATAACCTAGAAACTTCCCAAACTTACCTTAACAGAACTTAATACCAATCGTCATGTCTAGCAGTCACTGCAAATGGTAACACTCAATTTAACAAATTTACTGCGACAGACGCCGCCGCCATGTCCTGAACTTCACAAGGAAGTCTATCGTGGAAACGTAATATCCGTATTTTTAACTCTCCCCTGACGTCAAGACGTACCTGACGTGATACTAATGTGAAACGCCCCGTAGCGTGCTGAACTTCAAAATGGGAAATAATCTTTAATAAAAAATCGTCCTTCACTGCTTTTAACTATGCCCCTTAAAATAAGCAGCCTCATCAGACCACAGACAGAAAATCACTTTTTTACTCCACAATCTAAAACCATCTATCAAGCAACCCTTACCCACTATAAAAAGCATCCCATTCTATATTATCATTTAATCCCAGCGGATGTACAGTTTGCCAAGAGTAAATATATTTGTGTTCTATTTTTCTAAGTATATTGCTCACATCACCTTGTTGGCGAACATAACACTGTTGGATAACAAAAAACTTAAGGTCATCTAAACAATGTTTAGCGGACTCCCAATGTGATACAAGTGGCGCTCCACTCTTATGTGTCCTTAATCTACTTTTATGCTCGATGATACGTTGCCTAATCTGTCTGCTGGTATAGCCAATATATACCAACTCGCATGGGCAAATGATGGCATAAATAACCATCGTAGAAGAACATGTGAAGCAGCCTCTTAAACAGTGTGGGTAAGGTAAATGTGGTACTTTATACTCTTTGATGTCTAACACATTTTGACATACCGAACAAGATCCACACCTGGTCTGTCCCCAATCCTCTTGCACTTGTTCTAACCTGGTTCTAGACAATAATGATTTTATATTCTTGCCTTTTCTCATGGAAAAAATGGGCGGTTCCTCAAACCCTGGTAAAGATTGTAAAATCCGCCAATGTTGAAGGATACTTTGTTTGATAGCATGGGACTTCGTTGAAAAAGGTAAAGTACATATGGTTCTACTTAACTGGTTCCGGGGGCTCGGAAGCAATAAATTATTGCAATTGGCATATAACGCTCTTTTATAAGCGCGTTTAATAATTTTGAGGGGATAACCTCGTGCTCTGAATTTATCTTTAAGCTCTTCCGCACGGGTTTTAAATTCATTTGTTGTTGAACAAATGCGTCTGTACCTCAGGAACTGACTAATAGGTATACTCTCCTTCAATTTTTTGGGGTGGAAACTTTGAAAGTGGAGAGTAGTATTCCTGTCTGTAGGTTTGATGTACACAGATGTAGTGAGTTTATTATTACAAATTTTTACCAAAATGTCCAAATATGGTAACTGTTGCCTATTGTGTTGCATGGTAAATTTCAAATTTGGATCACAGGAGTTCATATCATGTTCAAACTGCTGTAAATCTACTTCACTGCCTATCCAAATAAAGAAAAGATCATCTATATATCTCCTGTACAAGCGAGTATGTGAAAAATATCATGAAGTATACACATATTTATCTTCGTACAGAGACACGTACAAACATGCAACTGAAGGTGCAAGAGGAGATCCCATCGGGATACCTTTAATTTGGTTGAACAGTTGGGTTTGAAATTGAAAATAAAATTTAGTAATCACTATCTCCGCTAACTGCATCACAATATGTTTTTTGGAAGTGCGGATTCCTAATTGATCCAAATACGTCTCTACTATGGACATCGCAGCTTGTTGCGGGATATTTGTGTACAGGGATGTAATATCCGCTGTAACCAAAATGCTATGATAATCAACTTCACCAAATTGTTCAACCATATTAATAAAGGAAGTAGTATCCTTGACATATGACCTAATATTGGTCACTAATGGCTGTAAGATATTATCAATGTATTTAGCGGCCTTTTCAAAAACTGATCCACGACCCGAAACAATGGGCCGCCCAGGAGGCTTCACCATCGATTTATGGATCTTAGGGACAAAGTAGATATAAGGAGTAGAAAACATATCAACCTGTAAAAACTTTGCCTCTTTATTACTAATAAGTCCCAATCTTCTGGCATTCATAACAATCTCATTCATATGCGACTTAAGGTCATATCCCGGATCTTGATCTGTAGGTTCGTAGAACTGTACATCATTCAATTGCCTCCATGCCTCCTCTTCATACGCAGACGTATCCATGATGACCAATGCACCACCTTTGTCTGCCCCTTTAATGCTAATGCTAGGATCATTTCTCAAAGTTTGGATGACACTCATGTCATCTTTAGATGTATTATAGTTAATCCATTCATTATGTGCTTCAATATTCTCAACATCCTGGATAACTATTGTTTCAAAGGCTATAATCAATGGGTTAGGAGGATCAGGAGGAATCCAACCCGAGGGCTTGTAAAGTTTATCCTTGAAATATCCTTGTTGTTCCACACCGAAAAAATCTCTCAACCTCAAACGTCTAAAAAATCTTTTGAGGTCTATACGTGTGGAAAAACTGTCATGTCTTGTCACTGGCACGAACGATAACCCTTTACTCAAAAACTGCAGAGTAGAATCATCGAATGATTTGGAAGATAAATTAACCACATTCAATTTGCCTCCCTCTTCGCTACCCAAATTATGATTTTGTGCATTAGCGACGAAAATTATAAGGTTCCCGATAACTGTACGTTTTTTGAGATTTATAATTAAAATCGCCTCTGGATCCTCTGCCTCTAATTGACGGTCCGTCCTTGTTAGGACGGTTCTCGTCTTGTGATATCGTGGGGACATTAAATCGAACCTGTCTAGCACTATCTCTTTGGGTGGAACTTTTATCATGTACATTTTTTTCATAACTGTGTCTATCTTCGTCAGAAGACTCTTCTGAAGATGACGAAAAATCTCCCTTGCTCCTATATCTAAACCTTTTTGGTTGCATCCAGGGATAGACATAGCCGCTAGTATAATCTTTCTCATCGCGTTGCAGTTTACTTATCTTAATCTCCTTTATCTCATTCCGATAAGTATCCAATAATTTTTGATGTTCTTTTAACTGAGTATCAAATTCCTCCATAGACAAGTTAGTCTTTAATTTAAGGACTTCATCATCTATTTCCTTATGCACACCCTCTAATTGCACTTTAGTGGTGGATACAATTAAGACCATGAGGTCATGACTGCATTTGTTAAGAATGGCATTCCAACATTCTACGAATGAATCCTCATTAGAAAAGAGGTGAGGTTCTTTATTGTTCCTAAGCCCTCTGGGTATCCTGTTAATGTGGCAATACTCAGCCAAAGTCGCAGCATGGAGTTCCATGCGTATTAATTTTCTTTTCACCTTAATTAAAACATTCCAATCACCTTCATTGGGAGTTATCGCTACTGGTGTATCTAATAATCTGAAACCTGCCAAAATTTCAGCGGAAGCTTCCTCAGTGTAACTATGCATCTTATCCATTTTATCTTATGTCACATGGCCATCGGAGCCATCTTGTGATCCTACCATGTGACAGAGGCTGACCAATGGCACCGGTAGCCCCTGTGACATAGTATGGGCAAAGGCTATAGGCGCCATTTTGAGTACTGGCATCCGTCGGCCGACATGCAGTAGGTCACTCCTGGTCTCCCGCTGGACTTTTGGCAAGTCTTGTGGGGGTCAGAAGGGTCCCCCAAGACTTGCCAAAAGTCCCTGGTGGTCCAGTGGGGGTGCATGAGTGACCTCCTGCACTCAGACCGTCGACTGCCAGTAATTCAAATGGTGCCGATAGCCTTTGCCATACTATGTCACAGGGGCTCCCTGTGCCATTGGTCAGCCCCTGTCACATGCTAGGAGCACAGGATGGTGCCGATGGCTCCTGTGACATAGTGTGGGCAAAGGCGATCGGCGCCATTTTGAGTACTGGCATCCGACGGCCGGCATACAGGAGGTCGCTCCCGGACCCCCACTGGACTTTTGGCAAGTTTTGTGGGGGTCAGGACGGTCCCCCAAGACTTGCCAAAAGTCCCTGGTGGTCCAGCGGGGTCTGGGAGCGACCTCCTGCACTGGGACCATCGGCTGCCAGTAATCAAAATGGTGCCGATAGCCTTTGCCCCTACTATGTCACAGGGGCTACCGGTGCCATTGGTCAGCCTCTGTCACATGGTAGGAGCACAAGATGGCGACGATGGCCATGTGACAGGGGCTGACCAATGGCACCAGTAGCCCCTGTGACATAGTAGGTCAAAGGCTATCGGCGCCATTTTGAAATGGCAGCCGAGGGTGTGAGTGCAGGGGATGGCTCCCGGACCCCCGCTGGGCCACCAGGGAGTTTTGGTAAGTCATGGGGGGGTCAGGAGGCTGGGGGGTTTGTTTAAATTGGTTTCTTTAGGCGGCTAAATAATTCGGCGAAGATTTTTGTATTCGTGGGGAATTGTGATACGTTTCGCTTCCCCACGAATACAATGAATATGGCCACATCCATTGTGGATTGCCAATATGTAGGGACCAAATGCACACCCCTAACTTACACGCCATCCATAACCGAAGTAAATTTACACAGCAGGGGACCCTGGCACGTAAAAGGACATGAAAGCATTTATGTGCGCATTTCTTGACCAGGATCCAAAATCTCCACACCCCACCTAGACCATGCTCACGTCCTACCCTTTTTCTGGAACTTTTCATCTGTGTGCATAGCAGGAAATACTCGAGTACATGGGTGTCTTTTAAAATCTGCTCAATGTGTACCCGCCCAACTTGTGCACATTTCTCCTGGTTTTGGTGCATACAGGGCTTTTAAAATTTGCTTAATATTTGCCCATGCATCTTCTATTTGTGCTCTTACTTCTCATTTAAAATTCACCTTTTTGCAAGCACACTAAAGAGGTTTAGCTTATATGCAGAACAGCACGCTTTGAACTAAGGCCCTAGCATGCATGCTAAACTGGATCCTGAAGACTTTAGAATGTAGGGATGTGAATCGGGCTTCGGACGATTGAAAATATCGGACGATATTTTCAAAATCATCAGAAATTGGGGGCTCCACCGAAACGATAGGAAAACCCCACGATATTGTTCGTGGGAGTTCTCTTATCATTTTGGGGGAGGGCGGGAAAAACGGCACACAAAAATAACCCCTAAACCCACCCTGACCCTTTAAAACTAATCCCTTAGCTTCCCCCACCCTCCCGACCCCCCAAAAAACTTTTTACAGGTACCTGGTGGTCCAGTGGAGGTCCCGGGAGCAATCTCCCATTCCCAGGCCATCGGCTGCCACTAATCAAAATGGCGCCAATGGCCCTTTGCCCTTACCATGTGACAGGGTATCCATGCCATTGGCCGGCCCCTGTCACATGGTAGGAGCGCTGGATGGCCTGTGCCATTTTTAAAGATGGCGCCAGCCATCCAGTGCTCCCTCCATGTGACAGGGGCCGGCCAATGGCACGGATACCCTGTCACATGGTAAGGGCAAAGGCTATCGGCACCATTTTTATTAGTGGCAGCCGATGGCCCGAGAGAGGAAGATCACTCCCGGGACCCCCACTGAACCACCAGGTACCTGTAAAATGTTTTTGGGGGGGTCGAGAGGGTGGGGGAAGCTAAGGGATTAGTTTTAAAGCGTCAGGGTGGGTTTTTTGTTTATTGGCTCGGGTGCAGCCGATAAACAAAACCGCAATCGGGCCGGACGAAAATAAAAACACGATGTGAATCCGAACCGGAATCCGAACCGATTCCGGTTCCGATTCACATCTCTATTAGAATGCACACACTAAAATTTGCACATATGTGTATGCTAATGAAGAAATATCAGTTGTAAATTAGGATTTAGCAGGCACATGGAAATAATTAGTATGCTCTCATTTATCTACCATTTAGTATGAACACTCTAAGGCCTAAAATGTAGCACCTAGCTTCGACCAGGTGTTAACTCTTTAGCATGCATAATATTTAAAGGATTCTAAATAAAAGATTACATCATATATTTGTATAGAATGGCATGGTTGTCCATAATATGTTGCCAGCATGTGTTCAACATTCTGCAGAGTTGGCTTTCATTTTACCAGCAGATCACAAGACAGGTGTTGTGATCATGAAGTTGTGTCGAATCTTCCCATAAGGCTGAATTATTGTTTATTTATTTATTTATTTGAAATTGTATATTTTGCCTCTTCCAAATTGCTCTTTTTAGTGCAGATTACATAGTTTACATTCATAATTAAAACTAACAGTATTACACATTAATAAACCATAAAGCAGTCAAACATTAAAACAATAAAATTATGTTTTGAAATTACCCACGAGAGTCATCAAATGCCTCTCTGAAAAATATTGCCTTACCGTGTCGTCTGAATAATTTTATATCTTTCTCTTTTCATAACTGCACTGGAAACTTGTTGCACAGGGTCTGGAGCAATAAAAAAGAAAGCCCTTTTTCTACTCTGCTCAGTCACATATTGTCTTGATGCAGGCACTTGAAGTAAATGCATACCTAATGACTGCAATGACCTAGAAGGAACATACCAATGCAGTCCTTTCTACAAAATGCAGGGATATTGGCCATAAAAAAAGATTATGTGTCATCACCAGCAATTGGAACTTACATCTGTTTTTTACAGTGAGTCAATATAGATTCCTTAAGACAGGTGTAACATGATCAAATTGTGACAATCCTAGAACTATGCGAGGAGTGGTATGTTGCACCAGCTGCAAACCTGGTGGATGAGATTATCCAGCAAACCAATTCATAATGTACTGTAATAATCAATATTGCTAGAATTAAGGATTGGAGAACAGCTCTGAGCATATATGCTGGGAGATATAGTTTCACAGGGCACAACATCGTCAATTTATAAAATGCAGTTTTTGCCAAGTGATGTATCTGTCATTTAAATGACAACTTAAGAGGGTAATATGATTCCCAAGCTCCTCACTTCCTTTTAGTTGGAAAGATGAGCACCATTATAGACAAATTGCTTTTCTTCCTCTCCTAAGGGTAATTGTCCAGCCCATAAAAGTTTGGGTTTTGAACATTTAAAACTACTAAACTAGTCCATTTTCGGATAGCCAGTTCTTAATGAAAGACACATTATTTTCGCTTTAGGTACTTCATTACAATTACTACTGGGTATGAATAACTGAATATCATCAGCATATAAAAAGTATTTCATCATTAGTGACAAAAGAAGCTGGCTCAATGGAATCAGATAGAGATTGAATAAAACAGAACATAAGGCGGAGGTTTGTGGTATACCTGACTCCAAATTTTGCCAAGTAGAATGATTATGACCAATTTATATTCGCTGTTTCCTATTCTCCAAAAGTGAACTAAACCAATTCAGCACTATCCCTGTGCAATTTAGACCATTTAATCTAGAAATTAAAACACTGTACAAGATGGTGTCAAAGGCAGAAAACAGGTCTAGTTGGACCAATATTCCTGTTCCACCTTGTTGTATATTTTGAAATAATGTATCCAACAGTAAAAGCAATGATAACTCTGTGTTATGTGCTTTCTGCTTTCCAAAAACTCAACTGGCTATCATCAAGTATATCTTTGTCATTTAAATATTCATCTAGTTGAGTTAATACAGCTTTCTCTAAGACTTTGGCCAGCATTGGTAGATTTGACATTGACTACTATGTTAACTCCATTTGATTGTAAGATAATTGCATATGTTGGATGATAATTGCAGATTTGTAAACCGTTGTGATGACTCTACTGAATAACGGTATATAAAACCCTACAAATAAATAAATAAATATATAAACAACAGCTGCTATAAGACCAATTAATGCAACAATGTGCAGTCTTAATTCAGCTAGCTGATGTCCTGCAATCAGCGATGTCCACAATACCACAGGCACCTTCACCTTCACATATCCTGTTTAGGATGAAGGGAGGAGAGGACTCAGAGATTTTTCTAAAGAATTTTGAATGGACTGCCAGACTGTCAGCCTGGCCAGAGACCAGCTGGACAACTTACTTGGGTAATTTGCTCACCGCAAATGTCAAGTTCCAGGCTACTAATCTAGATTAGGGATGTGAATCGTTTTCCATATCGTCTTAACGATAGAAATCGTGTGGCAGGGCAAGAAAATCGTCTTAGGCACGATTTTTTAGTTAAAAAATCGTTAAAAATCGTTTTTTCCGATTAGTGCGCACTAACGGGAGTTAGTGCGCACTAACTGAAAATGATACAATTTGACACTTTTCAGGTCAGTTAAGGTCAGTTTAGGAATGAATATGTATTCCTATTGGCTGCCCTCTTATTTATTCATGTTACCAAGTTTCCTACTGACAGTATATGGGGGATGGGAAATGGAAACAGTTGGTAGCTTGACAAAACAAGTAATGTGATCAGTCAATGTGACTAGAACTTGTGCCCTAACCCTGATACCAGGGGTATTGTGATCTTCCTGCACACAGTGCCCTATCCCTATTAATACCAGGAGTGTTGTGATCTTCCTGCACACAGTGCCCTATCCCTAATACCAGGGGTGTTGTGATCTTCCTGCACACAGTGCCCTATTCCTGATACTGGGGGTGTTGTGATCTTCCTGCACACAGTGCCCTATTCCTGATACCGGGGGTGTTGTGATCTTCTTGCACACATCCCGATATCAGGGATAGGGCACTGCATGCAGGAAGATCACAACACTCCTGGTATTAATAGGGATAGGGCACTGCATGCAGGAAGATCACAACACTCCTGGTATTAATAGGGATAGGGCACTGCATGTAGGAAGATCACAACACCCCTGGTATCAGGGATAGGGCACTGTGTGCAGGAAGATCACAATACCCCGGAGGAGTGAGGGTCAGGCAGCTCCCCCCTGTCTGTGAAGCCAGCCTCTCACTAGTAATGCAGGGAGGGAGCTGTCTCAGACTTCACCATCCACCCCCCCCCCTCACCCACACACCATTCACTAGCTGGGACATGGGGGAAGTCAGGAGTGAGGGACAGGCAGCTCCCCCCTGTCTGTGAAGCCAGCCTCTCACTAGTAATGCAGGGAGGGAGCTGTCTCAGACTTCACCATCCTCCCCCCCCCCCTCACCCACACACCATTCACTAGCTGGGACATGGGGGAAGTCAGGAGTGAGGGTCAGGCAGCTCCCCCCTGTCTGTGAAGCCAGCCTCTCACTAGTAATGCAGGGAGGGAGCTGTCTCAGACTTCACCATCCTCCCACCCCACTCACCCACACACCATTCACTAGCTGGGACATGGGGGAAGTCAGGAGTGAGGGTCAGGCAGCTCCCCCCTGTCTGTGAAGCCAGCCTCTCACTAGTAATGCAGGGAGGGAGCTGTCTCAGACTTCACCATCCTCCCCCCCCCCCCTCACCCACACACCATTCACTAGCTGGGACATGGGGGAAGTCAGGAGTGAGGGTCAGGCAGCTCCCCCCTGTCTGTGAAGCCAGCCTCTCACTAGTAATGCAGGGAGGGAGCTGTCTCAGACTTCACCATCCTCCCCCCCCCCTCACCCACACACCATTCACTAGCTGGGACATGGGGGAAGTCAGGAGTGAGGGTCAGGCAGCTCCCCCCTGTCTGTGAAGCCAGCCTCTCACTAGTAATGCAGGGAGGGAGCTGTCTCAGACTTCACCATCCACCCCCCCCCCCCCCCCTCACCCACACACCATTCACTAGCTGGGACATGGGGGAAGTCAGGAGTGAGGGTCAGGCAGCTCCCCCCTGTCTGTGAAGCCAGCCTCTCACTAGTAATGCAGGGAGGGAGCTGTCTCAGACTTCACCATCCTCCCCCCCCCTCACCCACACACCATTTACTAGCTGGGACATGGGGGAAGTCAGGAGTGAGGGTCAGGCAGCTCCCCCCTGTCTGTGAAGCCAGCCTCTCACTAGTAATGCAGGGAGGGAGCTGTCTCAGACTTCACCATCCTCCCCCCCCCCTCTCACCCACACACCATTCACTAGCTGGGACATGGGGGAAGTCAGGAGTGAGGGTCAGGCAGCTCCCCCCTGTCTGTGAAGCCAGCCTCTCACTAGTAATGCAGGGAGGGAGCTGTCTCAGACTTCACCATCCTCCCCCCCCCCCCCTCACCCACACACCATTCACTAGCTGGGACATGGGGGAAGTCAGGAGTGAGGGGTCAGGCAGCTCCCCCCTGTCTGCGAAGCCAGCCTCTCACTAGTAATGCAGGGAGGGAGCTGTCTCAGACTGGTATCAGGGTTAGGGCACTGTGTGCAGGAAGATCACAACACTCCTGGTATTAATAGGGATAGGGCACTGTAAGAGATGACTGTAGTAGATTGAATAAAGATCTGATGTTTCTGCTCTCCTCACACCAAACAAAAACAACACACAAGCAGAGAAGCCCTTCTTACAAAGCTGAGCTAGTGAGTTAAGTAGGAGGAAAAGTAAACATACTGGTGCCAGTGTGGCTACTTAAAAAATACACTTACCAACAATCAATTACATATATTTGAACTGTGTACAGTTCCAGCCAGGACCACCTTTCTAAAATGCACAGTGATTGGCAAATTCAACATGCACTAGCATTTCAGGTGCTTGCTAACAAAAATAATAAACAAACAAGTTCTAGTCACGTGAGTGCTGATCATTACATTACTTTTTTTGTCAAGCTTCCAACTGTTTCCATTTCACATCCCCCCAACCATATTGGTAACATCAATAGATAAGAGCACAGCCAGCCAATAGGAATACATACATACATATTCATTCCTAAGTGACCTTTACTGACCTGGGAAGTGTGAACACTTTGTTTCATTTTCTGTTGGTGTTCGTTAGTTTCCAGTTCCATTTCCCATCCCCCCAACCATCACCTCAGTGGTAACCTTGGTAACATCAATAGATAAGAGGGCAGCCAGCCAATAGGAACACATATTCATTCCTAACTGACCTTCAGTGACCTGGAAAGTGTTTATTTGTATCATTTTCAGTTAGTGCGCACTAAATCGAGTTAGTGCGCACTAACGGGGAGTTAGTGCGCACTAACTCGAGTTAGTGCGCACTAACACGATTTAACGATTTTTAACGATAAATCGTTAGAATTTCTATTGTATCGTGTTCTATAACGATTTAAGACGATATAAACATTATCGGACGATAATTTTAATCGTTGAAAAACGATTCACATCCCTAATCTAGATGGGAGGGCTTCCTATAAGGACATCAAGGCTGCTATCCTACAAAGAGTGGGGTATGTCCCGGAATACTATCAGAAGCAATTCCAATGTATGGCCCTATAGCCCGGGGAGACCTCCAGAAACCTCTTTCATTGTTTTAAAGATGCTGGGGGGAAGTCGCTCCAGCCAGAGGCAAGGTCAGGATTGGAATTTGCTCATCAAATACTCCTGGAGCACTTCCTAGATCAGGGGTGGGCAATTCCAGTCCTTGAGGGCCACACACCAGTCAGGTTTTCAGGATATCCTTAATGAATATGCATGAGAGAGACCTGCATACACACTGCCTCAGTTGTATGCAAATCTATTTCATGCATATTCATTAGGGGTATCCTGAAAACCCGACTGGTTTGCAGCCCTCGAGGACCGGACTTGCCCACCCCTGTCCTAGATGGTCTGAACAGACTGGGCTCACCCTGAAGAGAGCCCTGGAAGTGGCAGAAGCCTTCCACCAGGCACAGTCAATGCCTGCCCTCATAAAGGGCTTAGAGAGACAACCCATGATGATGACCTGACATGATATGGAAATAGAGGACCTCAGCAATGAACCATCGATATAGGGGGCTCAGCCTCTGTACCTGGGTTCAAGATGCCAGTCTTGTCCACATGTTTTAACTGTGGCAGAAAGTACACTTGGCAAGGGGCTGTCGGTATGGCTGAAGTGAACCTATGGATTGTTAGCCTGGTGACCCAGTCATTGCCCAAGGAAGAAGTATACAAACTTAAAAATAGTGCTAAGAAGCAGAAACAACCCATAACCCAGACCAAAAAAAAGGGGAATCTGGAGAGGTGGGAACAACCCAGAAGCATTCCAGACCCTCTTTTTCTGTGCCCTTTGTGTGAAGAATGGGCACAAAGAAGACCACTGTCCATTTAGGAAGCCAGAAACTGAATAGTTTAAGAGAACCAGGTAGAGCAGAAACCCAACCAGCCCCATGGAAGTGTGCTTTTTGTAAAGCAGAAGGTCAGTCAAAGGAAGAATGTTCATGTCTTCAGGACCTGGAGTTCAAACGCAAGCTAGCAGAACAACATGAGAAGGAGCAAGGAATGGGAATAGAGCCCCAAAATATTAATCACACATGAAAATATGCTTGGGATCACAAGTTGTTAAAACTCCAAAGTTGCAATTTTGTGGGGGTCCCACATGCATGACTTAAAGACTTAATAATCCAGGTGGAACTGGTGATAGCCACTACCCAGCCTTGGTAGATTCTGTCTGCAGCAAAACCCTCATCCACCAGGACTTATTATTTCAAGAACATATTAAAGAGAAGAAAACAGAGACAGTAACATGTATACATGGGGATGAACAAAAGTGTTCAACTTCCCATGTCCTCCTGATGACCATCTCAGGGCAAGCTGCGTTATAAGCAACTGTCCTCTCTGAACTTCCATACCCAGTAATATGGAGCTGAGATTATCCCCATTTTGCAGCATTATAGAGACAACTCATGGGTGGTAGGCATTTGAGACAGAGCCGTGGTGTGCCCTGGGCATGTTTGGATGCTCGACCGGTCGTGGCTGAGCTGAGGGGGAGGGTATGTGATAGCATGTACTGATGACTCCCTCATTCTACCATAAGGAACCCAGTTCAGGCTTTTAACCCATGTCTACTTAAGGAAGAAGGCTGCAAGGGATTCTGAGTAAAGGAAGGATCCCTTTACCCTGCCATAAGAGCCCAGGCCTAGAGAGCTAGAGGAGGCCCAAGTTTGTTGGTAGGAGCTCACGATACACTCAGACATAGATATTTACATGTTAGTTGTGCCTTATACAAGATGAGCTACTATTTTGATTCTTGTATCTTTGAAGCACTGTAGATAAATATCTGCACCATAACTAAGTTTATCTAGTCTTATTGCATTCTTGAACTATTCCTGTGGCCTCAGCAGGTCCAAATATGGAACAATCCCCCACAGTAGACAACACAAATTGCATCATGACATTAAAAGGATAAAGCAGAGCAGACATTGACAGAGAGAGAAGATTTGTCTGCAGAGCCAGCCCATCCCAGCAATGAGAAAAAAGGAAATCCTTCTCCTAAACTGAAAAGAGACTATTTTAGACAGAGGATGGCTTGAGTGGAAATTTACCAGTTCAAGGCAGAAGAAACTGAAATTTGGAGAGCATGTTCCACTGCCACCTGTTCCTCTTCCTCTGGTTTTGGTAGAGTGAAAAGGTAAGAGAGCCATTCAAGACTGATATTAGCAGGGAATGGACATGGACAAGGGCAGCAGAAGGGCAACTTCCAAATCAGCAGGACAATGTTTGTTCGTGAGGCAATGGCAGAGGTATGTCAGAAATATCTTTTCTTTGTAGGGAGGGAGAGTAAAGTGGGGGTAGGAATAAGGGAATATGTTTTTTAAGGAAGGGTGGGGTTGTTGGATTTGAAGTTTTTAATGATTAATTTGTACATAAGAATATAAGATATGCCATACTGGGTCAGATCAGCTTCCTGTTTGCAACAGTGGCCAATCCAAGTCACATTTACCTGGCAACTACCCAAATATTAAATAGATGTCAAGCTAATATTGCTTATTAATTAATAGCAGTTTATGGATTTTTCCTCTAGGAATTTATCCAAACCTTTTTTAAACCCAATCACATAACCACATCCTCTGGCAATGAATTCAAGAGCTTAACTAAGCACTGAGTGAAAAATAATTTTCTTTGATTTGTTTGAAATGAGCTACTTTCTAACTTCATGGAGTGTCCCCTAGTTCTTCTATTGTCTGAGAGAGTAAATAACCGATTTATATTAATCTGTTGAAGACCTTTCATGATTTTGTAGACCTCTATCATATCCTCCCTCTGTCATCTCTTCTCCAAACTGAACAGCCCTAATTTCTTTAGCCTTTCCTCATAAGGGAGCCATACCATGCCCTTTATCATTTTGGTTTCCCTTCTCTGCACTTTCTCCACTTTGCTATGATTGGGCTAACACCACAGACCAATACGCTCTTGTTGCGATTCTGGGTCGGCCCCGGAATCGCTACTCACTTCCTCGGACCCCCGCACCGGGCCCGCGCTCCCCAGACCTCCGGGGACGTCAGCCACCGCAGGCTCGGCGTTCCCCCGCCTCACCCAGGCCTGTACCAGCTCCTGCCAGGCCTTCTTCGCTGCGTCGCAGCAGTCGGCGTTCCTCGGTGGCTGGCCCCGCCCCCTAGACGCACGCGCGCGTCTCTGAGCAAGATTTAAAGGGGCCAGCGCGGGAAAATGCAGGGGAAGCCTCCGAGTGACGTCAGACGCTGCAGGGTATTTATACCCTGCAGCTCAGCCCAGACTTTGCCTTGCAACGAGGTTCCCAGGTTCTCCTGACTCCAGTTGCTGCATCCTGAGCTCCCCTGCTCTTCCTGATCTTCGATCCTGGTTCGGCTTACGGTGATTCTCTGGCTTCTGACCCGGACCGGCTTATGTTTACGCTTTGGCTCCTGACCTCGGACTGGCTTACGGTGATCCCTTGGTTCCTGACTCTGGACTGGCGAGCGATGACCCTTCGGCAACTGACCTTGGACTTCATCCGACTCGGCCCTCGCGGGTCCGCCTAAGTCCCAGCGGCCGGGTCCCTACAGGCTCCTCCTGGGGGGACTCCGGCTTCCAGGGTGAATCTCCTAAGTCCCAGCGGCCGAACTCCTACGAGCTCCTCTCGGGGGAGGATCGGCTTCCAGGGCGAAGACCTTATCACTACTGGACCAGCTCCGTCGTCTCCACCTTCCTCGCCAAAGCCCTTGGTCACATAGGGCTTCCAGAGTTCCTCCTTCGGCCAGTTCCGAGCCTGTCTTTGCCGCCTCCCAGTCGGGGCCACTGCTGCCACCATCTACAGCAACTTCTCCTTTGGTTCCGATCGGCCCAAGGGTCCACGAACCCTACAGCTCTCCTCTGGCATGGAAGCAAGTGAGGGCACTGCATCCTGGCATGATGGGGGCCATCCTCTGGTACCTGTCGCCACCCACAGCAGGGATGCCATCTTCACCTCCAGGCCCAAACCTGGAATGCTCTCCATTGGGGAAGACCTCCCCGGGTGTGTGTGGCAGACTGCCATGTTCAATTTGCCTCTCTTTCGGCTCGCTCCAATGCCAGGCTGGATTCCTGTCTGAAGATGCAGCAGGAGACCGCACCTAGCCTGTCCCTGATGCTGCTCCTGCTTCTGACCCCTCCTAGGGCACTCATGCACAGATAGCATCCCTCTTAAAGGGACCATGGCAGTTGTCCCGCAGGTGCCTGAAGGTGATGATACCTATTGGGGCCTATAAGAGGTTATTTCTGCCACAGTTTCCTGCCTTTGCAATAGGTCGAGCTCCTCTGAGTAACTGATTGCCTCTTCATTCCTGGTTCTGGTTCCTGCTCTTATTCCAGTGCCTTGTCTTTGTGTTCCTGGTTTCTTCCTGTATCTTAGGACTTCCTGTGTTCCTGTCTTGTGTCACTCGTCTGTCTTCAGTGTTCCATACTGCTGTTACACCTTGCCTTATCTCCTCGGATTGACTTCCTGGCTTGAACTGTGTTCACATCCATGGCTTTCTCTTTTTTTGGATTTCTGATTTGACTTCAGAGTGCTGTTTGATAACTCTGGACTTCTACCTACCTTGTGACCACTACTTTCTCCTCATCTTGTTGAACTCTGCCTGCCCCTGACCTCTGCGTGCACTAATCTCTGTTGTCTACTGCCTGCCCCGACCACTGTTTGGACTGACTTCATACCATTCCTGCTGGCCAACAATACCTTCTGCTTTGGATTCAACACTTCACAGAGGCCTGTGACTAAGTCCAGCAGGTCCTGGCACCTGAGGGCTCAACCTAAGGGGAACATGGGCTGGTATTGGCAAAGTTTATGTTGGGCCTCTGCTCCAGCCAGCTCCGCCTGTCAATGGTGTGGACCTGCAGGGACCCTCTGTGTGGATAGCACCAACATCATCTCGGTCTAAAGGTCCACTTCTCCAATGAATTTTGAGATGTGGCGACCACAATTGCACACAGTATTCAAAGTGTGGTCCATCATGGAGTGATGTAAAGGCATTATGACATCCATTGTTTTATTTGCCATTTCATTCCTAATAATTCCTAACATTCTATTTGCTTTTTTGACTACCACAGCACACTGAGCCAATTATTTGAATGTTTTAGTGTTTTTATTTGCCACAAATTACCTTGGTCTACTTTGTAAGTTTGGCATGTGTGGTATATAAATATTAAATGGAATGAAATGGCAGCAGTATTTTCAACAACTGATTGTGAGGAAGAATCTTCTCTTGGATTCCATGAATTAGAAAATGAGTTGGTAGCTGAAGAAAATTGGGAGGTTTAGTCATCTTAGCCTCCAGTGAGGTGATAAGGAAGATAGATGATAGTGATGGTGTTGTGAAAACTCCACAGTAAGGTCATATGTCTTGGAAAGCTACTGGGGTATCTCTCACAAGCTGGTAGACATCACCCACAGAAGCATCATCTACTAACATTGGCATCAGGGGAGGGTGGAATTACTTGCCTGGGGATCTCTTCTGCCACTCGAAGTGAAAGCCAAAGAAAAAGGATTAAAAAGGGGAATATTTTTCCCCAAGTTGATTTTATGGCCCCTTTTACCAGTCAGATGGCAGGCCAGCATTTCCCAGCCATTTGTTCAAAGCAGCAATCCACCATAGATGAAATGGAGAGGTGCTCCATAGCTCTGTCCCATGGCAAGAGGAAAGCAGACTCTAAAGTAGTAATAAGGAGCACTGAAAAAATGATTGCCCTGATGGTCAACCCTGAAGGTAATAGAGAACATGGGCTTTAAGCATCTGCTGCATAGGTTAGCCCTCAATTACAAAGTGCCCTCCAGGACTACAGTTAATAGGCAGATTATCCCCGCTATGTAGCACCAGTGCCATAGTCACATACAAGTGCAGCTGGCTAAGGGGCCGATGCAATAATCTTTGCGGAAAGCAGGTACTGAATTTTCAGCACCCGCTTTCTTAAAGCATGTATGGGGCCCGCAAGGGGGCACCATGCAATATGTAAATTAAAGGGTCGCGCTAGGAAGGAGGCGCTAGGGTCGCTTCATAACTGGCAGCCGCGGCGGGTCGCATAAGCAAGGAGGCACTAAGGTTGCGAGTTTATCGGCGGCCATTTTCATTGCTGGCAGTCGGCCGGTTATGAAAACCGAGGCCGAGTTTCCCGGCAGTCTTCATAACTCGGCGGTCTGCCGAGTTATTTATTTATTTATTTTACTTTAAAAAAGAAGTACAGAGAAGCAATTTTTTCTGCTTTTCTGTACTTCTTTTCAATGAGCTCAGCTATTAACACCTGTTCCAGGCAGGAGTTAACATCTGAATGATAAATGTGCGTCTGCGACACACATTTATCTTTCTGCATTTGGAGTGAATGAGTAATAGGCTCATTCATATGCATTTGCATGTGATGAGCGCTAACGTATTCACTCCGCATCGGACGTGCGTTAAATAGGCGCTAATCCCCCTATTACATTAGGGGTGGATTAGTGTCTATTTAACCCGAGTCCGACAGCGGGTTAAACAGTGTGCTCAGCTGAGCGCACTGTATTGCATTGGCCCCTAAGTCAGAGAGGAGAAGCATGCATTTCACCAGTGATATCTGGAACAGCATGAATGCTATGCATGCTTACTTCTTCCTGATGGCACACTACTAGGAACTGTTTGAAGCAGGGCCAAATAGCAGCTCTAGTGAAGATAAAGAACCAGGATGCAGGGTGGCTATGTTGCATGCACATGTAATAAATAGCTCTCATTTCTTCAGCAATCTTCTATTGGCAACAAGAAAGATTCTGGAGGGTTGGCAGCTAGATCAGAGCAGTAGGAATATTCAAGCATAGTTCTTTGTGACAGACAGTGGGAAAAATATGATAAGGGCAATGGAAGTTGGGTGCTATTTGGGTATCCATTGTTTTGCACACTTGCTGCACCTAGCAGTGAGGGATGACCTGGGGGCTGGTGCACATAGACTTTGGAAGGTATTCCAGAGTGACCTAAAAGAGAGGTGCAGGAAAATAACAGGGCATTTTCAATGAAGATTGAAGGCAGGGCAACTTCTTCATCAAAAGCAAGAATAATTTAGGATGCTTCATAATAGTCTGATTCAAGATGTTGATACCCAATGAAATTCCACAAATCTGAAGCTGCTGAAGTTAGTGAAGCAGCATACACCCCTTCATGATCTGTCTCTTGAAACAGAGATAGGTCTGGATCATTCTAGGGGTATCAAGATAGAGTAGCGATGAAGCTGTTAATAGAAATCCTGAAGCCACAGAGAATCTGAGTTCCAGAAGTGCCACCCTGGGCAAATTCATCACTATAGCAAATGTTCTGGAGTAAAGGTTTGAGGATTTCTATGAGCAAGAGGGAATGGAATCAGTGGTGTGGTTAATTGTGGATACTTTGCAGCAGGTAAAAGTAAGAAATACTCTGACAAAAAAACAAAACATACCTGCTTGCCACACTTTGTAATCCATGGGTAAAAGAGAGTTCTGGCCCTTCAGACTCAGTATCTCACATACATGAATAAGATACTGGCAGTTAGGATGTATAAACAGGAGCAGCAGAGATAGAGGCACAGTGAGGATGTAGCACAGGAAATAGTGGTCACCCTAAATTGAGGGTCTTACTGCTAGTCCTTTAGTGGAGTCAGGAGTGGCATTGTGGTTACCACAGTGGGCTGTGAATGGGGGAATTCAGGGCTTACATCCCACCTCTGCTTCTTGTAAACTTGGGCAAGTCACTTTACCCTCCATTGCCTCAGGTACAAATTTAGATTATAAGCCCTTTGGGGATAGGGAACTACTTACAGTACCTGCATGTAGTGTGTTACTAAGTGCCGAAAGGTGGAATCTAAAATCAAATAAATAAATAAACATGAATGTAACAATTGTGAGAGCATAAGAGGTAAACACCAAGGGGCCAAATTTAAAATATATTTGTAAGTTAGCTTGATAAGACATATCTGGCTAACTTCTATGGGATTATCAGTGACATGGCAATGTCATGACATACGCATATAAGTATTAAAGTTGGCTGGTTAAGCTATTCCAGTTAACTTTAGACCTGTTATGGGCCATAGCTTTTAATCTATGCCAATAATCTCCGCTCTATCTATCCAAACAGGTGCTTCATGTACCGTGACTATTAAATCCAATAAGCACCTTGATATTTAGCCAGGTTAGTCTTAACTCAGCAGTAGAACTCGCACTACTTTATTTATTCATTGTAATGTATTCCCCAGTTCCTTGTTCCAAGTTTTTTCTCCGTGTTCGATGTAACCGCATTCTTACATGCATGTTAATGTTATAATGTAAACCGAATTGATATGTAACATTGCTACATGAATTTCGGTATATAAAAATATTAAATAAATAAATAAATGTCTAACTTATACGGTTAACTTAACTGAATAAGGCTGAAAACTGCTACTTAGCTGGCTAAACTAGCAGGATAGGTAGCATCTCCCAGTTGTGCCCACTGACTATTCAGCTATTTATCTGGATAATTGACCTATCCAGCTAAGTAGTGGCAGCCTCTTAGCCAGATATTTGAACTTACCAGCTAAGTAGCATTTGAATATGGACCTCCAGATGTACAGAATGACAGGAAAAGCCAGTTGTTTTAGGAAACCTCCTGCATTTCTCAAAACATGGTTTCAGGGGGGCAGATGGAAAAGGGGATATTACTGAGGGAGAGATGATTTTGTAATCCTGAAGACCTGGAAGCTAAAGAGCATTACTGCTCTTTTGGGCTCTTGTGATAACAGAGATTGGAAAATATTGCATTATTATATTATTGTAACTATTGCCTTTGCTCCTGTGTACATGTGTAATATATTTGTTGCATTGCCTTCTGCCAGGCATATAATAAAACAATGCTATTCTTGAATATACTGTGCTTGTATTGATTTATAGTGTGCGTGTGGCTTTGTGTTTTCTTGGCAGCAGTGGGGGAAGGGGGGACAGTCTGAAGAATGCTGGTTTTGGTTTTGTGTTCATATCTCACCCAGAGAGGATGTGCTTGGGAGGATACCATCCCTGTTCAGAACAGAGAATACAGCCTTGTATTTCACTGCAAGCACACAGTGAACCTATATCAGGTGATCAGCTTGCTCTAAGTCAGTCTTGGTACCTTAGAGTGATTTTTCCTTTCCTCCTGCTGTTTTTAAATCTCCTTACAAATCTCTTTCCCCTATAATACTTGCTCACTCTTGGCCTATACTTTATATAGTCATTATCCACCTGGTTAACTTTAACAGTTTCATGCCCACTTAGACATTTTCTTCAAACTCCATTCCCTTACATATCTTATGATTATTGCTCTCATTTGCTATTTAGTCTTTGATGGATTTTATCACATAAAAGGGCAATGACTGCAGACGTGTAGCACCCAGAACCAAGGCCAAAGTTTTACATGAATACTGTTTCTGAGGTAATAAAGGCAGCATTTATAAAAACTGATTCTGAAGAATAATCATGTCCTGAATTCTCCAAATCACAGGATATTAAACAGCTAGTAGCTAAATAGCATTTGGTGCTTCTAGTCAGTAACATCTTAGCCTTCAGTGAAGAGCTACTCCGAGCTTTAACAGCCAGGTCCTTTACCTAATAATGCCTTATAGAAATGACATGAGTCCTCAATCATGGATTTTCTCTGGCTTCTCCCTGCCCAGGTCTTTTTACCAATTTGGTTGGTGGCCTTTGCCCTCATTTAGAGCCTTGGGGTATTCCTGCCACTCTGGGTGGCTGCTTTGTGACTCTCTTGATAAATTAGGGTCTTTATGACACTCTTTAACTTGCTTTCATTTTGTATCACTATCTTTGGAGGTTTTCTGTCTTTTTTGATGCTTTGTTTCCCCTTCATGATGCCTTAAACTGTTCATGGTAAAAATCCTGCAACCATCATTCTGCACGCCGGTTCCCGTGTATGTATCATTTTTCTATTATCATATACAAGTTACGCATTTTACTAACTTGCATTTAGCTGAGTTATATACCAGCTGCATAAGAGACATAAAATCCAAAAGCAACCAATGATTAAATCTCTAGCATGGTGAAGCACTTCTAAGCTCCTGTAGGTCTCCTGATACATACACGGGAACCGGTGTGCAGTATGATGGTTGCAGGATTTTTACAGTGAGTCTGTCTTACAAGTCCATTATATAGTGAGAAATAAGTATTTATTTTAGTTTATATTGTTTGTCTCACATAAGAAGCTCTTTCTTGCCTAGTATTGAACTGTTCCTGGCACACTTGATGCCACTTTGCTCTTCTTTTGTTGCTTTGGAGGGAGGTTCATACCATTATTGTTAATGCCCTTTGCTCTGATTTTGGAGCCTTGGTATGTTCTGGCCACACTTGTTGCTGCTTTGTACCTCCGATGGGACCTTGGAGAATTCCTGCCACTACTGGTATGTTAATTTGTAACCTATCCTTAAAATCATCCATTGTACCTGAAGACTGGAAAGTGGCAGGAGGACCTTGTGATACTGGAGGATGGGGTTTCCAAATGGCAGATGCAATTTAAGGTGGACAAGTGCTAGATGATGCATATACAGAAAAATAACACTTGTTGAAGTTACATAATGTTAGGTACTATCTTAGGAGTTACCATCCAAGAAAGAGATCTAGGGGACATAGTCGATAATACATTGAAATCATCAGCTCGGTATGTTGTGGCAGTCAAAAAAGCAAATAGAATGTGTCACGATCACGCCCCTCCGCTCAGCACTCTGTGTGGGCTTTGCTGGGCTTCAGGAATTTTAGGAATTGTTAGAAAGGGAATGGCAAATAAAACAGTGAATGCCTCTGTATCGCTCCATGGTGAGACTGCATCTTGAATCTGTGGGTAATTCTGGTCACCACATCTAAAATAAAATATAATTGCACTGGAGAAAGTGCAGAGAAGGGCAATCAAAATGATAAGGGGCATGGAATGGCTCACCTATGAGGAAAAGCTAAAGAATTTAGGGCTGTTCAGTTTGGAGAAGAGATGACTGAGGAGAGATATGATAGAGGTCTATAAAATCAAGAAAGGACATGAATAGGTTAATGTAAATAAGTTATTTACTCTCTCAGATAATATAAGGACTAGGGATGGGCAGAGGGACGCCATACGTTGCATTCGTGATTCAGATTCGTCGGGGAGCAGATACGTTGCATTCAGCCATATGGCGCCCCGATGCATTAATACAGCAATTTCTATTTGTGTGCCAGCTAAAATTCAAATTAACTACAACTCCCCACCCTCCTGACCCCCCCAAGACTTATCAAAACTCCCTGGTGGTCCAGCGGGGGGTCCGGGAGCCATCCCCTGCACTCACACCCTTGGTGCAGGTTTCATCATGGCCCCGATAGCCGTTGTCACAGGGGCTACGGGTGCCATTGGTCAGCCCCTGTCACATGGCCATTGGCGCCATCTTGTGCTCCTACCATGTGACAGGGGCTGACCAATGGCACCGGTAGCCCTGTGACATAGTATGGGCAAAGGCTATCGGTGCCATTTTGAGTAGTGGCATCGGCCGGCCGGAGTGCAGGAGGTCGCTCCGAGACCCCCAGGCATTTTTGGCCAGCTTGGGGGGGCCTCCTGACCCCCACAAGACTTGCCAAAAGTCCAGTGGGGGTCCGGGAGAGACCTCCTGCCCTCCGGCCGTCCGATGCCAGTACTCAAAATGGCACCGACCGCCTTTGCCCTCACTATGTCACAGGTACTGACGGTCGGCCTCTGTGACATAGTGAGGGCAAAGGCGATCTGCTGCCAGTATTCAAAATGGCGCCGATCGCCTTTGCCCTCACTATGTCACAGGGGCCGACTGTCGGTACCTGTGACATAGTGAGGGCAAAGGCGATCTGCGCCATTTTGAGTACTGGCATTGGACGGCCAGCGTGCAGGAGGTCACTCCCGGACCCCCGCTGGACTTTTGGCAAGTCTTGTGGGGGTCAGGAGGCCCCCCCAAGCTGGCCAAAAGTCCCTGGGGGTCCAACAGGGGTCCCGGAGTGATCTCCTGCACTCCGACCATCCGATGCCAGTACTCAAAATGGCGCCGATAGCCTTTGCCCATACTATGTCACAGAGGCTACCGGTGCCATTGGTCAGCCCCTGTCACATGGTAGGAGCACAAGATGGCGTCGATGGCCATGTGACAGGGGCTGACCAATGGCACCGGTAGCCCCTGTGACAAAGACTATCGGTGCCATGATGAAACTGGCACCGAGGGTGTGAGTGCAGGGGATGGTTCCTGGACCCCCCCCCCCCCCCGCTGGACCACCAGGGAGTTTTGGTAAGTCTTGGGGGGGCTCAGGAGGGTGGGGGGTTTGTTTAAATTTTTATTTAGGTGGCCGTATAATTCGGGGAAAGATTTGTGTATTCGTGGGGAATCGCGATACGTTTCGCTTCCCCACGAATACTACGAATAGTGTAATATACGTTGCGGATCGCCAATACGGCGAAAACGAATGCACACCCCTAATAAGGACTAGGGAGCACTCCATGAAGTTTGCAAGTAGCTCATTCTCAATTCTTTTTCACTCAGCACATAGTTAAGCTCTGGAATTCATTGTCAGAGGATATGGTTATGGCAGTTAGTGTAACTGGGTTTAAAAATGGTTTGAATAAGTTCCAAGAGGATAAATCCATAAATACTATTAATTAATAAGCAATAGTAGCTTGAGATCTATTTAATGTTTGGGTTCTTGCCAGTAATTGTGACTTGGATTGGCCACCAGAAACAGGACACTGGTCTTGATGGCCCTTGGTCTGACCCAGTATGGCATATCTCATGTTCTTACGTTCCGCCTCATTGCAAGTCTTTGGAATCTTCATGGCACATTTGGTGCCATATTAACATAGTGTTGATGTGTTGGCATGCCTTCTCCCTTCTGATGCAATTTACCTACCAGTGAGCCCAAAATGGTCTGCATTGCTTCCTTCATTGACTCTAATAGTAAAGGAATGAATGAAGAAAACAATATTTTTTTTGGTTTGTTTGAAACAAACCAAACAAATGACTGCAACCTACAAAATGACTGAACAAACAAAAAACTAAATTTTTGACTCTGCACATTCCTATTATGCAGCCTATAGTGAACTGTATATTTAAATTGTGATAATGTATACATTAACATTTTGTATCTGCTGACATTTATCTAACTTCTAGAAGTATAGTCAAAGTTTTCTGTTAATTGCCATGTTTACTTACAAAAACATATTAATGCAAAATATGTTACATTAAGGAGGGTAATTTTAAAATTATCCTAAAAGCTGAAGCCTGTATGTAACTTTTATATGCAGATTTAGACCACATTTTCAAAGCAAACATATGTACATACATTTTAATAGAAAATGCTTGAGTAACAGCACTAGTGTGCACACCCAATATCTCTCACAAAGTTACACCTGCTCTTTGCAGAGCTTCTTCATTTCTAAATTACCCATTTAAAAAAAAATGAAAGCACATCCCTAGATTCTACAGTTGCAGCCTGCCAGACAAATCAATCCACATAGTTGCTTATGTTTCCATGAGGACCTTTAACAGATTGTACTAACATCTTTGCCATTTATTATGGAAATCCCAACATTCATTGTTGACTCAGGAGAAAATGGCACTATACACATTTAACACATAAAATTTTGTGAACAATACATCTTTCTAGAATTCCAAAGGAAATAAGTGTCTGATTAGATAAGAATGTGCTATGATTATATCATGAGCGATCAGAATTTTATAAGAGCCAAAGTGCTCTAATGATCTGTCCCTCACATATATGAATGATTTTCAAAAAAAATGTCTAAAAAATTGTGAAAACTAATCGGATACTTAATTCCTTTGGAATTCTAGAATGAAGATGTTTCTGTCCAGTGTATTTTATGTGTTATATTGATCAGATGAACATATATTGTTTTCCTTTGGAAATTTGTATACTATACTCAATTAAACATATTTCTGCTCTCTTTTCACTTTTAGCAACTGAATGTAAATATAAAATGACTTTCATACACATGCATCCATGCCCATTTACGCATGTATATGGTTTCACGTGCTAATGCATACATTTTTTGTATCCTGCATGCACAATGCAAAACATGTATAAATTTAACATAGAATTTGCATATGGAAGTTTGCATACATTTGCATTTGGTTTTGCAGAACACATACAAATGTATGAATATTGTCCAAATACATGCTTCTGTAGCATACAACTTCCAGTTCTTTAGGGGTGGGTTTATAGAGCAATGTTGCTATCTGCAAGGCATCCTAATTTCACCACCAGTGTTACGAGCACGCGCGGGCGCGGTCGTCTCGGGCGGGTGGTGAGCCCTTGGGCCACGGCAGGACCCCAGGAGGAGCCCAAGGCCACACCGTGGGAGGTGAGCTGAGCAGGCATGGTGAGCCAGGCAGGCAGGAACGGAAGCAGGGAGTCCGACCCTCAGCCGGACCAGCATGCCCATGGTAGCCAACACGGGGAAGTTGACTAATGAACGGTCCTCCGACTGTTCCCGGCCCTTTCGGACCTGCCGCAGGAACGGCAATGGGCAGCAGGCCGGACAGAGGCGAGGGCAGACAGAGTCCTTAGCAGAAGACATCAGATGGGGCAGAAGCAGGCTGAGGCGAGACGGAGACATCAGGACAAGGGCTGAAGCGAGACACAGAAAAGGTCCAGGCGAGCGGGAACTCCGATGCTGGGATACTCACATCCGAAGCCCCCTCGGCTGGCAGAAGCTCAAGAGCCCGTGGGACGAATCCCTCCTGTTGGCCACTCCAGGGCCCAACAGGACAGAAGGCTCAGGAACCAGGTCAAGGCAGAGACAGGAAGACATCCGGACAAGGGCTGAAGCAGACACTGTAGACAAGGCTGGACGGGAACATTGCACTGTCCATCAGGGCACCCTACTCAGCCCGCCCGTGGGACTGAGTCGCGGACCACCCTGTCCCAGACGCGCCCTACACAGCCTAGGAAGGCTGGTCGCGGACCACGCTGAGAAGGAGGGCGCGGGGAAGACCCAGGCGAACAGGAACTCCGATGCTGGGATACTCACATCCGAAGCCCTTTCGGCTGGCAGGAACAGGAGCAGACAACAGGCACACGTCAAGGCAGACATCAGGAAACACGTCTAGGCAGACATCAGGAAACATGGAGGACCTGGACCGGCAAGGTTACAGACAACTGTAATGCACAATCCGAAGCCGAAGACAAGCAGGAGTCGGAGTCACGGACCGGAGTCAAGGCAGGCTGAAGACAAGCAGGAGTCGGAGTCACGGACCGGAGTCAAGGCAGGCTGAAGACAAGCAGGAGTCGGAGTCACGGACCAGAGTCAAGGCAGGCTGAAGACAAACAGGAGTCGGAGTCACGGACCAGAATCAAGGCAGGCTGACGACAAGCAGGAGTCAGCGTCACGGAGGACCTGGATCGGGAGAGGCCACAGGCAACTGTGTAACCCAATCCGAAGGCCGAAGACAAGCAGGAGTCGGAGTCACGGACCGGAGTCAAGGCAGGCTGAAGACAAGCAGGAGTCGGAGTCACGGACCGGAGTCAAGGCAGGCTGAAGACAAGCAGGAGTCGGAGTCACGGACCGGAGTCAAGGCAGGCTGAAGACAAACAGGAGTCGGAGTCACGGACCGGAGTCAAGGCAGGCTGACGACAAGCAGGAGTCGGAGTCACGGAGGACCTGGATCGGGAGAGGCCACAGACAACTGTGTAACCCAATCCGAAGGCCGAAGACAAGCAGGAGTCGGAGTCACGGACCGGAGTCAAGGCAGGCTGACGACAAGCAGGAGTCGGAGCCACGGAGGACCTGGATCGGGAGAGGCCACAGACAACTGTGTAACCCAATCCGAAGGCAAAGACACAGTGAACAGAAAGTCCTTAAATACTGGAGGTAGAAGGCAACTCCCTGGGAGGAGCTTGCCAGGACCGCCCACCGCTGGTCCTATAACTAGGGTAGAGAGCTGCGGGCCAGCCCCTAGGGAAGGGCGTCGCCCAACAGGAAGTCCAAACGCTGAGGCATGCAAGCCACAGGCACAGCTAGGCCTCTCAGGCCCTGGAGCAAGTCCTGGATGATGCGCAGGCGAGGCCCAGGCTTCAGAGCGGCCTCTGGAGGAAGGTAAGAGACCTCCTGCAGCGCAGCAGCAGGGGGGATCGCAACAACCAGGGGCATCAGGTGGTGGACAATAAGGCCCACCTTTTCCCCATCCTTGGCCAGAGGTAGAATATTAGTGTGATGCAGTAGACCAGGAGGAACCTGCAAAGAGTCTTTAACCATTGGGCATCCTACTCATATGGAGTAAGTGGAATGTAGATCATGGGGGTTGGGGCAAGTTAGGGTGTGCATGGAGGGGTCACTGAGGGGGCTCCAGGGGGGCCTACAAATAGGGCTACAGTCAATAAGTATGTCTAGAAATAGTAACAGTTTAGTATTCGATTAATTACATTATTAATATACATGTGGTGTGAAATTTATATACTGTACCAATGAAATAGTCTGCAAGGATGACAATGAATTACTCTATACAATAGTCACAAGAATAATAAAGGTGCAAAATGGGATATTTCATATCTTTAAAAGTACCACTAATAGGTGATGAAACCTATGGCCTCCTTTCAAAAAAGAGAGATCTAGCCCAGTCACATGGTTCTGTGCTTTATGGTAAATGATATGCTCACTGGCTGTACTACAGAGCTTGCTACCTCATGAACAGGAGTACCATGGTGCATCATAGAGGCTTCCTATTGTGTTCTTCTTTAGACCATGGTGCCAGTACATCACTTCTAGGTGCATGAAGGGAATGCCAAGAACCATGCTACTTACTTCAAATATTAGTAATATACATTATGAATGTGCATCTTTTTTTGATGGATGAAAATATTGTATGATATTTTCTAATCCGTCATGTATCAGGGGTCCCAGAAAATTATAGGAAAACCCCAAGAAAGTTTTGTGCGGTTTTCTTATCGTTTTGGTGGGGGGGAGAAAGAGCACACAGAAAAAAAACAAACCCCAAACCCACCCTGACCCTTTAGATCTATTTATTTACAATCCCCCACCCTCCCGACCCCCAAAAAACATTCCTAAAGTACCTGGTGGTCCAGCGGGGGTCCTGGGAGCGATCTCCCGCTCTCGGGCCATCAGCTGCCACTAATCAAAATGGCGTGGATGGCCCTTTGCCCTTACCATGTGACAGGGGCTATCAGTCCCATTGGCCAGCCCCTATCACATGGTAGGAGCAATGGATGACCCGTGCCATTCACATATATTTAGATCTAGGTATTTCTTGGGGTCATGAGCATCATATTCACTCCTAAAAGTAGGATCACTGAATGGATGTGTCCCCTATATGTAAATGACCCCTCCCATATACAAGTATGTACTATCTCATGGCTCTAGATGCCTTGCTAGGTTGACCACAACCATATGCTTTTAACCCTGACAGACAGTCAAATGTTGTGTCCATATCACAAGCAAGGAACCATCAAGTAACATAACACTGAAATAAAGCTTCTGTATGGTAACAAATCATTGTATGGCCTTGCCATAATAGATATGATGTGGGTGTCCTGTAGCTATAAGCACTTTCTTTTGCCTGTACTTCTCCAATAAAAAGAATGCCCTCTAACTGCATTTATCATTGAGCACATCATACCCAAGAGCATATGAGCATACTGTATGACATATATTTTCTGTTCATAGATGAAACCACCTCGTTGCTGCTGTCTGAGAAGAAAGAGGAAGAGGATGTGCAAGAGAAGGAAGATGGCAGTGACATCATGGCTACACCCACTCAGCCACCATTGGGGAGGGGTAGGGTGCTCCTCCCCCAACCCCGCCACCATCAGGGGATGCAGCAGATGCAGCCCAGCCCCTCTACCTCCTTCTGGTGGTCCCTGGGCCTGAAGAAGAAAATGAGGAAGAGGAAGATGATGTCCCTTTCCCCATCCAAGTAGAGCCTCCTCCCTGTTTTGATCATGGAGGGAGGAGTGCTGGGACTCATTCTGGCCATCCCTAACTGGCCATGAGAAGCCCATATCCCCTTCATTCTTGCTCACCATCATCTGCTGCCCTGCCCGGGGCTCCAGAGCCAGGCTCATTACCTGGTACACCACTCCTGGGCCTATGCAGTCAGTCCACCTAAATATGAGGAAAATACAAAATAGAAGTTAGTTGCTGTGTAATGGTAGTGATAGGTGCATTCCTACCTAGAAGCCAACCCCCAGTGACGCAGCCTTCATGGAAGTGGACATGGAGTCCTGACTGCAAGAGGTTATAAGCATCATGAGTGGATCCTGGAAACCTGGGAAAACGTCCAGGATTATACCTTTGAGATTGTAGACCACCAACATATTGAAGGAGTGGAAGCACTTGCAGTTGCAGGTGGTGGCCTCTGGTACCCTTATAGTGAAATGAGTGCAATGAATAGCCCCAAAGACTAAGGAAAGTATGCTATTTGATAGAAATCAGTCATTATATTTTGCTGTTGGCATCTTCTTCAAGGGAATGTTATATAGTGTTGGGTTTTCCTGAGATCGCTGTCAGGAACTGATCTATGCACTTAGAGGTGACAGACTGATTTATTCTAGCATTGACCCCTAGAGGTGTCTGGAAAATTCCTGTGGCCAAAAATGCCAGAGTGATAGTGTTCTTCACATGTACTGGCAAGGCACGGCCCCTTTGGGTGGTAGATTGCAGGTCCTTCTGTAACTGCTAGGAGAAGCACAATATGATTTCCTTTCCAAACCTAAACCTGTGCAGAACCTCCTCTTCTGACAGATCAATAAACTGGGTCCAGGACCTGTATATTCTTTGTAAGGAGTACCCCCTTCCTTCTTCTCCTCCTCCTCTGTTCTCTCTCCCTCCTCAGATGTATTGACGAGTATCCATAATTTTTTTTTTTATTATTTGTTTGTTTTCCTATACCGACGTTCGATAAAGAATATCACATCGGTTTACATGGTAACTCCAGGGATAATTTGACAACAGTAGCAACAGGGTCCAATTATGTTTACATCACAACAATTATAAAGTCTTATTAATTTAACGGTATAATATTAGCAATAACAAAGTCTTGTTGTTTTAACAGTATAAAGGAGTACAATTTTTTTTTAATAAGTGGAAGTTAATTTGAATTTTATAGTGCATCATAAAATTTTGAGCAACAACAGGGTCCAATTATCTTTACATCACATCAATAATAAAGTCTTATTATCTTAACAGTATAATATTAACAATAATGAAGTCTTGTTATCTTAAACAGTATAAAGGATAAAAAAAATTTTAGCAAGTGGAGGCTCTTTTGAATTTTATGGTGCATCGTAGCTATGATGAAATGTTGGGGAGAATAAAATTTCTGAGTTTGAGGTATGCAGAAATTCTGATGTGAGAAGCGAATTGATTTGATCATTAAGGGGGTTGGGCTGGGAGTGAGCAGGAGACTTGATGGGATGGTCTCATAGGATGTTATGGGCAGGGATGGTTTTCTGGTTGCTTTGCGGGGGCATGGATTTAACTTGTCGGTTGGAAGGCTTTCTGGAATAGCAGGGTTTTTAATGATTTTTGAAGGACTATGTTGAGGGTTCTGTTCTGAGTTTTGTTGGCTACACTGCAAAATGTGCCAGCAAGATCCCTCCAAACAGCAAATGCTCCACCCACATCACTCCCATACTGAAAGACCTCCACTGGCTCCCCATAACCCACAGAATTCAATACAAAGCCCTAACCCTCCTACACAAATCCATCTACAATGAAAAGACAGACTGGCTAAAGGTCACCCTCCACCCATACAACTCACAAAGAAACCTTCGATCCAAAAACACTGGACTACTAACTATTCCCGCCACCAAACTGGCTTACCTTACCTCAACAAGAGAACGTGCAATCTCTATAGCAGGCCCCATTCTGGTCATGGTAGGAGCACAAGATGGCTGGCACCATCTTGTGCTCCTACCATGTGACAGGGGCTGACCAATGGCACCAGTAGCCCCTGTGACATAGTAGGTCAAAGGCTATCGGCGCCATTTTGAATACCGGCAGCCGAGGGTTGAGTGCAGGAGATGGCTCCCAGACCCTCCGCTGGACCACCAGGGAGTTTTGGTAAGTCTTGGGGGGGATCAAGAGGGTGGGGGGTTGTTTAAATTTGCTCCTTTAGGCGGCCGAATAATTTGGCGAAGATTTGTTGTATTTGTGGGGAATCGTGATACGTTTCACTTCCCCACGAATACAACAAATATGGCCCTATACGTTGTGGATTGCCAATTCATAGGGAATGAATGCACACCCCTAATAATTTCCCAGATCACCCCTTGATTCTTTTTTAAATATAGGGGTTGATGTATTGTTATTATGAAAAATTGAATAAAGACAGTTTCAAAAAAAAAATATATATATAGGGGTTATATTGGCCATCTTTCAATCTTCTGGTACATCAGATTATTTTAATGATAGGTTTCAAATTAATTGAAATGGGTTTGTAATTTCAATTTTTAGTTCTTTCAGAACTCTGGGATATATACCATCTAGTGCAGGTGATTTATTACTCTTCAGTTTGTCAATCAGGCATACCACATCTTCCAGGTTCACTGTGATTTGGTTCAGTTGATGTGAATCATCACCCATGAAAACCTTCTCCAGATTGTGTATCACTCCAACATTCTCTTCAGTAAATACCGAAGCAAAGAAATGTTTTAATCTTTCCATGATGGCCTTAACTTCTCTAAGCCCCCTTTAACATATTGATCATCCAACAGTCCAACCAACTCCCTCACAGGCTTTCTGCTTCAAATATATTTTAAGAATTGTTTATTGTGAGTTTTTCTCTCTATGGCCAACTTCTTTTCAAATTCTCTCTTAGCCTTTTTTATCAATGTCTTACATTTAACTTGCCAATCCTTGCGCTTTATCCTATTTTCTTCTGATGGATCCTTCTTCCAATTTTTTTTAATGAAGCTCTTTTGGCTAAAATAGCCTCTTTTATGTCATCTTTTAACCATGCCGGTAATTGTTTTGCTTTCCTTCCACCTTTCTTAATGCCTGAAATACATCTAGACTGTTTCTAGGAGGGTATTTTCTAACAATGTCCACGCTTGTTGCACACTTTTTACTTTTGTAGATACACTTTTCAGTTTTTTTCAACTATTTTTCTCATTTTAGAAAAGTTTCCCTTTTGAAAGTTTAGCGCTAGAGCTGTAGATTTACTTACTGTCCCCTTCCATTCATAAATTCAAATTTGATTATATTATGATCACTATTGCTAAGCAGCCCCACCACCATTATCTCTCTCACTGAATCCTGCAGTCCACTGAGAATTAGATCTAAAATTGCTCCCTGTCTCATCAGTTCCTGAACCAGTTGCTGCATAAAACTGAAATTTATTCCATCCAAGAACTTTATCTCTCTACCATGCCCTAATGTTTCACTTACCCAGTCAATATTGGGGTAATTGAACTCTCCCATTATTATTGCATTACCAGTTTGCTTAGCTTCCCTAAATTCTCTTAGCATTTCGTTATCCATCTCATTCAGGCATTAAGAAAGGAGGAGCAGAGGTGATATGATACAGACTTTCAGATACTTGAAAGGTTTTAATGATCCAAAGACAACGACAAACCTTTTCCGTAGGAAAAAAATCAGCAGAACCAGGGGTCACGATTTGAAGCTCCATGGAGGAAGATTCAGAACCAGTGTCAGGAAGTATTTCTTCACGGAGAGGGTGGTAGATGCCTGGAATGCCCTTCCGGAGAAAGTAGTGAAGACCAGAACTGTGAAGGACTTCAAAGGGGCGTGGGATAAACACTGTGGCTCTATAAAGTCAAGAGGCCGTCAATGAAGAGGGGGTGGGTCGCCAGAATGACGGCTACTGCCTGGAGGCAATACCTTTATTCAATAAACATACACATGGTTACTGTGACTCCAACATCGCTCTAAGCTTCAACAGCAAGAAGAAATGTGGAAAAAAGGATTTGCACTCACAAAGCGGGGAGTAGCTGGCTTGTTACGGCGGTTACTACCCCAAACCAAATAAGCCTGATACTTCACTTTCAATGCATATCCAGCATAGCTCTCTTCTTCAATGGCAGGGGAGAAGAAAAACTAATACTTCAGCATATCCAGCATAGCTCTCTGCTTCAACGGCAGGGGAGAAGAAAAACTGATACTTCACGCATATCCAGCATAGCTCCCTGCTTCAACGGCAGGGGAGAAGAAAAACAACCAATAAGGGCTGAATAACAGTCTGGGTAAAACAAATAAGCATGGGTGTAGCTTGCTTATTGCAGCGGTTACTACCCCTAACTAATCAAGCTTGATATTTCACTTGGATGCAGCTTCATCACTGCTCTCTACATTAATGGTGGGGGTGGAAGGGAAATAGTACCAAAGAGCTAAGAGAAACAGATAAGTATGAGAAAAAAAAATGTGTGAAGATTGCTGGGCAGACTGGATGGGCCGTTTGGTCTTCTTCTGCCGTCATTTCATTTCTATGTTTCTATAGCTCTCTGCTTCAATGGCAGGAGAGAAGAAAAACTGATACTTCACGCATATCCAGCATAGCTCTCTGCTTCAACGGCAGGGGAGAAGAAAAACTGATACTTCATGCATATCCAGCATAGCTCTCTGCTTCAACGGCAGGGGAGAAGAAAAACTGATACTTCACGCATATCCAGCATAGCTCTCTGCTTCAACGGCAGGGGAGAAGAAAAACTGATACTTCATGCATATCCAGCATAGCTCTCTGCTTCAACGGCAGGGAGAAGAAAAACTGATACTTCACGCATATCCAGCATAGCTCTCGGCTTCAACGGCAGGGGAGAAGAAAAACAACCAATAAGGGCTGAATAACATAGTCTGGGTAAAACAAATAAGCATGGGTGTAGCTTGCTTATTGCGGCGGTTACTACCCCCTACTACCCCTAACTAATCAAGCTTGATATTTCACTTGGATGCAGCTCCATCACTGCTCTGTACATTAATGGTGGGGGTGGAAGGGAAATAGAACCAAAGAGCTAAGAGAAACAGATAAGTATGAGAAAAAAAAATGTGTGAAGATTGCTGGGCAGACTGGATGGGCTGTTTGGTCTTCTTCTGCCGTCATTTCATTTCTATGTTTCTATAGCTCTCTGCTTCAACGGCAGGAGAGAAGAAAAACTGATACTTCATGCATAACCAGCACAGCTCTCTGCTTCAACGGCAGGGGAGAAGAAAAACTGATACTTCACGCATATCCAGCATAGCTCTCTGCTTCAACGGCAGGGGAGAAGAAAAACTGATACTTCACGCATATCCAGCATAGCTCTCTGCTTCAACGGCAGGGGAGAAGAAAAACTGATACTTCACGCATATCCAGCATAGCTCTCTGCTTCAACGGCAGGGGAGAAGAAAAACTGATACTTCACGCATATCCAGCATAGCTCTGCTTCAACAGCAGGGGAGAATAAAAACTGATACTTCACGCATATCCAGCATAGCTCTCTGCTTCAACGGCAGGGGAGAAGAAAAACTGATACTTCACGCATATCCAGCACAGCTCTCTGCTTCAACGGTAGGGGAGAAGAAAAACAACCAATAAGGGCTGAATAACATAGTCTGGGTAAAACAAATAAGCATGGGTGTAGCTTGCTTATTCCGGCGGTTACTACCCCTACTACCCCTAACTAATCAAGCTTGATATTTCACTTGGATGCAGTTCCATCACTGCTCTCTACATTAATGGTGGGGGTGGAAGGGAAACAGAACCAAAGAGCTAAGAGAAACAGATAAGTATGAGAAAATAAATGTGTGAAGCTTGCTGGGCAGACTGGATGGGCCGTTTGGTCTTCTTCTGCCATCATTTCTATGTTTCTATGTTTCTATGTTTCATCATTTTCGCCTATCAATATACTCTTCCCCAACACACAAGGGATTTCTACCCATAAAGATTTAATTGTGTATTTGGTTTCATGTAGGATCTTTATCTTGTTGGACTCGGAGGGACTCACCACCAAGATGCTCCTCTCTGTCATTGTGATATAATTTGTACCCTGGTATAGCACTGTTCCATTTGTTATCCTCATTTCACCATTTTTCTGAAATTTCAATTAGAACAAGGATCCATCTGAAGAAAATATGAAAAAGCATAAGAATTGTCAAGTTAAGAGTAAAACATTGATAAGACAGGAGAAGAGAGAATTTGAAATGAAGTTGACCGTAGAGGCAAAAACTCATAACCATAAATTTTTAAAATATATCTTTTAGAAATCTGATGCCTGATGGGCGGAGCAATCAGATAGGAGTTGGCAATCTGTTAGGAAAGCTCTATGTTAGAACTAGGAGTTAGCAATCTGTTATGAATCTGCTCCTAAAGAAGGGAGGAGCTAGCAATCTGTTACGCTTTGCTCCTGTAGAAGGAAGGAGTAGCAATCTGTTATCAGCGGACTGCTTGGAGAGGACACTCAGCTGTAGAGGAATGTAGATAGGTGGATCCTTGGGCCGATGGCAGATGACTGCGCCCCCAGGAGGATATCCTGAGAGGGACCACCGGCCAGGCTTGGATATGGAGACAGACACAGCTAGTTCTTTTATTAGACAGGTTAGTAGAACCACCAGAGGTAGCAGTAGTGAGCTGATATGCCCGGCAGGGGTGAAGTCCCTCAGGTACTGGAACAGCGATCCTAGGGTTGTTGAGCTGTAGAGAAACTATAGATAGTGAGTAGACAGGGAATGCTGTGTTCATAACCAGAACTGGATGACAAAACTCACATAAGGTCTTACTGAAGTTCAGTAGCTGGAAAGGGTTAGGCCCTCGAGGAGTGAATGCCTGGTTCCAGGGAAAGCTCTGAGAGAGTGAAGGTAACTCACAAACGTCTGTATCTGCGATAGCTTCCAGGCAGTAGAGAATCTTCAGAGTGTTCAGGAACATGGGCCCTCGAGGAGTGAGTACCAGTTCCTATCGGCAATCTGAAATAAAGAAAAGAGAGCAAGGCCCCCGAGGAGAGGGTACCCCTGTTAAGTCTGAGGAGGCAGAGTAACTTGGATGAATCCCTTGCTAACTCAGTTCATTAGCAAATACTGAGACCTTTTATATTGGAAGCGAATGATGTCATCTTGGGGGACGCCCCCGAGGTTCACGCCCTTGCTGGTACATCAATGGGAGCGCGCACGCGCCCTACATCATCAGACAACATGGTGGATCAACATCATCGTGACGGTCTGGGGACACCGGAGGGAGACGGCAAGAAGACGCCGTGGCAGCTAGCCGTCCATCAGACCCAGAGGGAGTCGCCACAGAGGTAAACAGGGCAGAGTGGGGGCATTGAGCAGCGACAGACACAATATACGAAGCAAGATACCTGTGAGGGAGTCGGTTGGACCGTTAGATAACTGAGGGGTTAAAGGGGCTCTTATGGAAAATGAAGCCAAAGACTAAATAAATTCTTTGCTTCTGTGTTTACTAATGAGGATGTAGGGGAGATACTAGTTCAGGAGATGGTTTTCAAGGGTGATGAGTCAGATGAACTGAACCAAATCACTGTGAACCTGGAAGATGTAGTAGGCCAGATTGACAAACTGGCTTCTCTGAAGGCCTGTTTGAAGAGAGCAATGAAGTCAGATAGCTTGGAGAAGATGGGATCAGAACATTCTCATAAGGGAGAGGCCCATGCCAGAGCCCTCCCTTCCAAACTGGATAGAATGAAGGTAACTTTAGTGATCTCCTTCAAAAACAATGAGGGTTGTAGCGCAAATTGCATAAAACACTGATTAAGGAAGCCACGACAGGAGCGTGGATCCCCATTATACCTGGGGGGTGCAGGAAGTGCCAGAGTTGCTTTGGGAAGCATAGTGGTCGAGAGGCCCACCAGGTTGTCCATTCCTGTATCTTGTAATTGAAAGCGCAGTTCTTCTACCGAAGAGGCCAGCATCACTAAAGCTTGATGATGTTGTTTCACTGTGGCGGCCAGTCCTGGTAGGGCCCTGGAGGTGGGATACTGCACCAAGGCCATGGCCTTGTCCTGGGACAGTGAAGGAATGTTTCCTGAAAGGGAACAGGAGGTAACTGTCCCCAGGGGGCGGAGCACTGGAGGAGACAGAGGCTGTGAAGAGCTTCACCAATGGAAGCCTGAGGTCCCCCCAGGAGGAGCCCTAGGGACCTGGGCCACTTGGACTTAGGTGGGCCTCACAGGGTCTCCTGAGAGAATGAAAGTCTGGTGTGCCCATGGACACAGGGGGAGCGCGATCAGGTTCGAAATTGGAATAAGGAGAACCAGGACAGAGTTGTAGATGACAAGGCGAGGAAAAGAGCCAGAATCTGGAGACAAGGTCAGGCAGGCAAAGGTCAAGATCCAGAGGTCAGTCCGAGGAATGGTCAGTAAAGCAGGGGTCAGGTACCGTAGGTCAGACAAGATCAAAGGCAGGCTGAGGTCTTGAAGCAGGCTGCAGGCTAGCAGGCAGGTCAGGAGCAAGCTGAGGTCTTTGAGGCAGGTGGCAGGCAGGCAGGTCAGGAGGAAGCTGAGGTCAGTACCAGTAAGACAGTCCGAGGGTACTACCTGGGTAGACAGACAGACGAACACAGGAACTAGGATGCAAGTCAGGAACAGAACTGGAACAGAAGGATCCTGGAACGAGACTAGGAACAGGCAAGAGCAGGAACAAATGCAGAGGCAATCTTAGAACAAACCTACCTGATTGCCAAGGCAAGGAATCATAGACAGGACCTTCCTTATATCAAGGAATCAATCAGGGCGGGCTGCGGAGCTAAGACCCACCCCTGGCCCTACATGAGTCCGGGCGGTCCGCATGCGTGTAGGGGCGTGGCAGAGGATGCCGAGACTTGGCGTGTGGCCTGGCGCGCAGTGGAAGGCCCGGCGACCACCACCATGGGATGCCTGGGCCTGGCAGGGCTGGTAACTACCATGAGGGAGGTCGTCCCGGGACCCGCTGTGGAACCATGAACGTGAGCAGGCCCATGCATGGGATGGCCGCGGGCAGGGCGCGTAACACCTCCAAAATGAAAATTTTTAGTTTTGTGTCCTTGTCTTGACCTTCATTGTTTACTACTAAGTAGTATATTAATGTACATCTCTATAAACTTCTGTATTTTGAAAGCACAGTAACCTTTTTTTTTCTTAAGTCTGTCATCTGCTGAAATACCTGTTCAAAGTTCTGAAGCTTTATCTTTTCACTTTCCATCTCAAAACAACTGAACTACCTTGATAATATTCAAACAAATAGATTTCTGAGGCTTAGAGAAAAATGTTCAAAATGGCTGGTAGTTCTGGTAGTGCTTAAAATCACCCACTAAAACTTAACCATTGAACTTAAATGCATTTTAAGCTATAACAGTTAACAAATCAATTTACCCAAATTTGGATTTAGAAAAATTCACAACAGAAGGCTTTTCACCAACTCTGATGAATAAAAATGGTCACATCATGTGTCTAAACACACTCTGAACAGAAGCTCTGTGAATCTTGGAAGACTTTAATAGGGTTTTTTTGTACCTGTCCACATCAGTGTAAAGCCTGCAGGCATTTTTTACTACCAGGCTTTTTACCACTATTCAGAGGGAAATTATATGCATATTTTCCCTTTGAGAATAATTCTACCCAATCTACCCACAGATGTTTACATCTTCTAATGTTTGTACATAGTTTTGTTTATTTTTTTTCTGAAAAATTACCTACATAGTTTTGAAAATACAAAAGAATGCACATAAATACAAATCTTTCCCCAACCCTGCTTCCAGAAACTCCTCTGCTCACTTACAAGTCATATACTTATAAGCTTGCCTGCATATCAGGCAGGACATTTTGTTAAAAGTCATTGCTGCATTTAAATTGTTGTAACACACCATAGGCAATCATTTGTTTACTGAGAAATAAATGGAAATATATAAATAAACAATTAAATAGAGCACTGTTTTACCCACAGAAATGGCTTTGAAAATTACTCTCTCTATGATTGTGTTTATTTCTTGGATCAAAGTCTTACACAGGATTCTATATAAAAAATGTTATGTGTAAAACAGTTGTAAATAAAATAAAGTTCTTCTTTCCCTAGGGATGTCTCTCACAGGGACTGGCCAACCTTTGAGGAGTAGGCCTGGCATGGTCCTCGTGGACCGAGGGCCTCAAGGGTACAGGGCTTGAGCACTGTCTGATGTGAGTGTGAATTATTATACTTACTTTCAGGTCTATCCAGTGAACGAGCGGTAGTAAGAGCTGCGTTAGTGCCCGGCGCACCCGCGGTTGCCGCACGCACAGTGCAGCTCACCTACCGTTCGATCCTGAACTATAATTTCATGCAAATGTAACCGCGTCTAAGAAGGATCCGTGAAGCGTTAGGCCCGTGGCAACCCATTTTACTGGATAGAGCGCCTATACAGTATCCTGGGTGCGCGGGGCCTAACGCTTCACGCCACGCTGGTATCTGTCATTTCAAATGTCATTTGAAATGACAGATACCAGGAAGTCTGGACTGCCAGTCCCCCTCCCCTCCTCCCCGAAGCAGGGGCGCGAAAAGCAGCCTTGCTCCGGGAGGAGGGGAGAAGGGACTGGCAGTACGAAGGCGGGCGAAGCGACTTACTTTTTGCAACCCCCCTCCGGACATCGGACGACCTCTCCTGCCTCCAGCTGCTCGCGAAGATGGACGCCTCCAAAAAGTAATTTGCTTCGCCGCTTCACACTGTCAGTGTCTCTTCTTCCCTCCTCCCGGAGCAAGGCTGCTTTTCGCGCCCTGCTTCAGGAGGAGGGAAGAAGAGACACTGACAGTGTGAAGCGGCGAAGCAACTTACTTTTGCAGCCCCCATCGGACCTCTCCTGCCTCCCGCTGCGCGACTTACTTTTTTTTGCAGCCATCAGCAGGAACGGATCGTGGCTCCCCTGCCTCCCGGCGAAGATGGACGCCTGCACGGGGGAAAGTGGCCCCTGTGCGTGCAATTGGCCGCTCAAGACGTGACGTCACGACGTTTGCTTATCTAAAGGTTCCACTCTACATCAAATAAAACAATAAAAAAAAAATCCACACTGCTAGTCACAAATACATTTTAGCCAGATAATAAGATGTCCATCCAAAATGTAACTGGATACGTGCCCAATATTCATTTAGCTGGATAACTAGTGACTTATCCTGCTAAATGTCTCTGAATATGGACCTCAAAATCCATTCAAATGAAGTAACTTAAGAATATTTTTGAGTGAAAGAAAAATAGTTAAAAGACATTGTGAGCAGAATTATGGAAATGTCAATTAAATCTACTCTTAATAGAAGAAATTATTGAAAAAGAGGGTCTTAAAAAAATAGAAAATGTGGATATTGTGGGACTGAAACTGCTGTATCAAACTTGGTTTAAAAAACCTACTCAGCGGTACAGTGTTAGGTACTGATCAGGCAATGGCTTAGCTTGTATAGTATAGTAAGAAGCAGCGAGCTCATAGCTTAGATCTGCAGCTAGTGACTGATTCAAGCAGAACTGGAAACTTGATGATAACATAAAATGGCAGTAACAGAAGAACCTCAAATTGATTTCTCTGTGAGCTAATGTAATTGAAGACTCAGACCTATAAAATAAAAATATGATTGGAACAGAATAAATATTGAAGAGAGAAAAAAAGACTTTGAGGTCATTATTCAGAGACATTCAGCAAGGTAACTCAAGTTATTTGGCTAAATGCAGACTTTTATATATTTTAAGCACTTATCTGGCTAAATTATAGACAGATTACACATTATCCATCTAAAATGTACTGGATAACTTTGGGGCATTTAAGGGCAGAGTGAAGTTAGCCAGATAAGTTATCCAGCTAACTCCAATATTCTGGTCATGCCAAAGAGTAGTCCTAAAGTTATCTAGCTGTCTTTAAGAAATCTGGTGGTGTTCAATAGTGCTACTGCACAATTGCATATTCCTCCAAATTTAGTTGAATAAGTTTATCCAGCTAACTTTGCAATCTGGTCAGTGACTGAATATTACCCCCACTAACTTTTTCAAATGTCTTTATTTCAGTCAAAAGCAAAGAAATAAAAAAAATATATATTGTTTTTTTTTTGTTAAAAAAATTTATATTATTTTTTGTTAAATTTATAAATTTTTTGTTATATATTTATATAATAAATAAATTTATATAAATTTATATAAATTTATATAAATTTTTTGTTAAATTTATATAAATTTTTTTGTTAAAAAAAATTTATATTATTGTAAAGCTTGTTGCTAGGTTATGTTACATTGTGAACCGAGGTGATGTTTTGCAAACGTGCCTCGGTATAAGAAACCCTTAAATAAATAAATAAATAAAAATATATACTACATACAGAACTCCATAAGAAAAAAATATTTAAAAATTCAAAAACAAATCACAATCCAAAAAGTCCATTATTAAGAGCCCATTTTTCTTTAATTTTTTTAGTGTCATAGATAATTTCAAAATACATATATTCTAATTTGATTCTTAAAACAATCAAGAAATGGAAACCCAGCAAGAACATTCTCAAATCCTGAGCCAGGGATTCTGTTTTTCCAGCTTTTTAGAATAGCCAGATTGCATTGCCCCAACAGAACATTTGTAAGACAATCAATATCTCTCTTTTGAGACTGGTAATACAAATTTAAATACAATGGATAAATCAATAGCAAATAAGGCAAAAATGTTTTTCGTAAAATCAAGAGGTTTTCACTTAGGATGCTGTAGGAACATGTGAAAAGTGGTTTCCCTATTTGAGCAGAAAGGGAGGTCTCTGATACCTCTGGAGTACATTTTCAAAGGGGTTTATGTGTAAAAATACCTTGTAAGTATGTACATTTGATATATACACATGTAAGTGACTTTAAAAACAGGCCGAATAAGCATATACTTATGTGTTTGCTTGGAAAACTACACACTAAAGTGGGTAACACAGTAACATAAAAGTACTAAATGGTCCATCCAGTCTGCCCAGCAAGCTTCTTGTGGTAGTGTCTGCCACACCGTGCATGATACTGCCATGTTTCTTTTAAGGATAGCAACTGCCGCTCTGGGCAGTTACTCCCAAGCCTTATGATAATCCATAAAAAATTTACTGCAGCAACATTTTTACTGGGCGAGGAGTCTTGAAAATTCAGACAGTGCTCTTTGACAGGTTTTGCTTATGGACTTGGACTTAGCATTAGAAGCAGTCTTATGTTTTTCCCCTATGTCTGCATATCATTAACTCAGACCATAAAAGTCAAGGCCTGCATTGGTTGTTGTCTGAATCCAATTCCTCATTCTCCCCTCCTCCCCTCTGTCAAAGCAAAGAGTGATGTTGCAGTTGCATGAAAAGCATCAAGGCTTATTTGTTAAGAGTAGTAATCCCATGCCTCCTGTAAGGTTACCCTCATGCTTATCATTTCCCCAAACTGTAAAAGTTGGGGCCCTCAATTGATATCTGAATCCAATTCCCCTTTCCCCCCTATTGCCTCTGCCACTGAAGCAGAAAACAATGTTGTAGTTCATCAAAAGCATCAAGACTTATTGGTTAAGGCTAGTAACTGCTGCACCAGCAAATAACCCCTTATACACCCAATTCTTCCATCCTCTATCAATTAGGGATCCACAGTGTTTATTCCATGTCCCTTTGAATTCCTTAAGATGCCAAGAGATGTCCGATTTGAACTGTTTATTGGAGATGTATTCTTATAAAAATTGCCCGACTCAGGCCCCTGGGGGCGAAACTCGGCCTGAGTCGGGCAATTTTTATAAGAATACGTCTCCAATAAAACAGTTCAAATTGGACATCTCTTGGCGTCTAAACTGTTGCCTACACAGATTTCTTAGAGCCTACCCTCCTGCTTTGTTGGTCCTTTGAATTCCTTGACTATTTTGTCTACACCATCTCCTCTGGAAGGGCATTCCAGGCATCCACCGTGAAGAAGTATTTCCTGACATTGGTTCTGAGTCATCCCCCTTGAGTTCTACTGATTGGTTCTGAGTCATCCCCCCTTGAGTTCTTTCCACTGCAAAAAAGTTCAAAGTTTGTGCATGATTAAAACCTTTCAGGTATCTGAAAGTCTGTATCATTTCCCCTGCACCTCCTCTTTCCAGGGTATACATATTAGAGATGTGAATCGTGTGATCGATCGTCTTAATGATTGATTTTGGCTGGGGGGGGGAGGGAATCTGATCGTCGAGGTTTTGTTTTTTTAAAAATCGTTTAAATCGTAAATCGGGGGAGGGCGGGAAAACCGGCACACTAAAACAACCCTAAAACCCACCCTGACCCTTTAAAATAAATCCCCCACCCTCCCGAACCCCCCCAAAATGTTTTAAATTACCTGGGGTCCAGTGGGGGGGGGGGTCCCAGTGTGATCTTCCACTCTCAGGCCACGACTGCGATAATAGAAATGGCGCCGGCGCCATTTTGGTTCCTGTCCCCCAACGTCACGAGGGCAGGAGATCGCTCCCGGACTCCCGCTGGACCCCAGGGACTTTTGGCCAGCTTGGGGGGGCCTCCTGACCCCCACAAGACTTGCCAAAAGTCCAGCTGGGGTCCGGGAGCGACCTCCTGCACTCGGTTCATATTGCCGTATTGCAAAATGACGCCGGCCATACGGCCATACAGCCGGCGCCATTTTGCAATACGGCAATACGGCCATACGGCCGGCGCCATTTTGCAATACGGCCCGAGTCATATGACAGGGCAAAGGTAGCGCCGGCGCCATTTCTATTAATGCAGCCATGGCTCGAGAGTGGAAGATCACACCGGGACCCCCCCACTGGACCCCAGGTAATTTAAAACATTTTGGGGGGGTTCGGGAGGGTGGGGAATTTATTTTAAAGGGTCGGGGTGGGTTTTAGGGTTGTTTTAGTGTGCCGGTTTTCCCGCCCTCCCCCTTCCCCTCCCCCTCCCCCGATTTACGATTTTTGACGATAAATTGGGGGAATTCCTATTGTATCGTGCCTCTAATGATTTTTGACGATTTAAAATATATCGGACGATTTTTTAAATCATCAAAAAACGATTCATATCCCTAATACATATGTAGATGTCTCTCCTCACAAGTCTTCCAATACTGACCACCCCACACTATTTGGATCGCCCTTCTCTAGACCACCACCATCCTGTTTCTATCCTTTTTGAGTTACAGTCTCCTGAACTGAGCACAGTACTCCAGATAAAGCTTCACCAACAACCTGTACAAGGGCAGAATCACCTCCTTTTTCTTACTGGTTATTCCACTCTTTATGTAGCCCAGCATTTTTCTAGCTTTTGCTATCATCTTGTCACATTGCTTCACCACCTTTAGATTGCCAGACACTATTACCAGATCCCTCTCTTGGTCCGTGCACATCAGTCTTTCAGCCCCCATCATATACAGCTCTTTTGGATTACCGCATCCCAGATGCACGACTCTGCACTTCTTGGCATTAATGAATATCAGCTGCCAAATCTTCGATCACTCTTCAAGTTTTCTTAAATCATTTTTCATTCTCTCTGCTCCTTCAGGCAGGTCTACTCTGTTTCACATGTAAATATCATCCGCAAATAGACAAACTTTACCTTCTATCCCTTCCACAATGTCGCTCATGAAGATATTGAACAGAAGTTGTTCCAACACTGATCCCTGTAGCATTCCACTTACCATGGTTCTCTCTTCAGAGTAGGTTCCATTTACCATTTAGCTGTATACTTTGCTATTTTATAATGAACATACCTGCAAACACCATAAAAAATGATGAGCGTTTTTAAACCTGCTATTTAACATACCAAATTCAAACATTCATTGTCTTGTTTAGCTCCAGCATTTGGCATGATGGACTTTCCTGGTGAGTGGAAAGAGCAGCTTGAAAAGAGTAGAGACAAAGAGTGTGGGAAGGGGAGGAGACTAACTGGGATGTCATTGTCTTTGTCCACAACTTTGCATTTCTTTAAACATTTTTCTTAGGGGTCTGTCCTTTTGACTGATCCAAGCTTTGCTTCTATTCTTGGTGGTGGGGGGGGGGGGGGACGGACCCTTTAAGAAGTTGGCATTGTATTTCTGGGTGGGGGGTGTCTGTCACTGGGCTGATTGGAGCTAAGTGTGTGCATGTCATTGGGGTTGACTGGGGTTAATTGGAGTAGTGCCTGTGTGTGGTCTATTAGGGGTGTGCATTCGTATTGAACATAAATGTAAAACGCTACTTTTTTTTTTTTTAACTTAAAAAAGTGATGAGACATAAACGATCAGATTTCCAACTTATTCAACATAGCTACGTTGAATAAGTTGGAAATCGCGATTGTTGATCCAAAATAAAAATTTAAACCCCTCACCTTCCTTAATCCCCCCCCCAAAGACTTACCACAACTCCCTGGTGATCCAGCGAGGAGTGAGGACGCCATTTCTGAAATTCTTTGCGAGGAGCACATGACGTCGGCGCCACGTCAGAGTGACGCGGCGTCACGTGATTCCCCGCGGGTTCGCGCCGGAACGCTCGTTGGCCCAAAAGGAACTTTTGGCCAGCTTGGGGGGTCAGGAGGCCCCCCAAGCTGGCCAAAAGTTCCTTTTGGGCCGAACGAGGGTGCCGGAGGGAACTCGCGGGGAATCACGTGACGCCGCGTCACTCTGACGTGGCGCCGACGTCACATGATTCCCCGCGGGGTCGCTTCCGGGATCCTCGTTCGGCCCGAAAGGAACTTTTGGCCAGCTTGGGGGGGCCTCCTGACACCCCCAAGCTGGCCAAAAGTTCCTTTCGGGCCGAACGAGGGTGCCGGAGGGAACTCGCGGGGAATCACGTGACGCCGCATCACTCTGACGTGGCGCCGACGTCACGTGATTCCCCGCGGGGTCGCTTCCAGGATCCTCGTTCGGCCCAAAGGAACTTTTGGCCAGCTTGGGGGTGTCAGGAGGCCCCCCCAAGCTGGCCAAAAGTTCCTTTTGTGCCGAACGAGGATCCCGGAGCGACCGCGGGGAATCACGTGACGCCGCGTCACTCCGACGTGATGCCGACGTCACGTGCTCCTTGCAAAGTTGGTCAGAAATGGCGTCCTGACCCCGCTGGACCACCAGGGAGTTGTGGTAAGTCTTGGGGGGGGGGGGGATTAAGGGGGGGGAGGGGTTTAAATTTTTATTTGCACATATGGACATATACTCAACTCATTGAATTCTGTTTATGTCCATATTGACCGCAAATGGGACCCCCTTTGGACATATGGACATATGAACTTAAACTTTTGCTCTGCACATCCCTAGTGTCTATGTGTGTGTGTGTGTGTGAGACACGGGCTGACTGGGGTTAACTGTGTGTGTGTCACTGGGGATGACTAGGACTAACAGGGGAGGGGAGGGTGATGATGAATTGAGGTTCAACGCGAGAGTATTATAATCTTATAGATTCTTGGCATACATTGAGGATGGCAAGAATACAAATGACAGGGAGGAGGAGTTATTCTTTCCAAAAGTATACATGACCAGGGCACAATTTCTGCATCTGTCATAGGAACAAGTCTTGAGCAGGTTAGGTCCAACAAGGAAATAATATAATACCTCGCATCCTTCCATTCAGAGAGGCCACACCTTGCCAGTACATCTCAAGGTTACTAGCCCTGACCTTTTTTTGCCACTAGCACCTTCTGGACATCTCTAGGTGTCATAGCTAGAATAAATCTGTCAGCCACTTCCACATGTATAGATGTCATATTTCCACAGTGTCCTTGACATTGTACCCTTCTTCAACAATCTGATGTCTATGTTTTCTATCACTACTCCTGAAACACAGCCTATATGACCACAGCTAAGTGCCCTCTGTCTGATCTAAGAGTACAGTATCAACTTCCGAGAATACTACTACACTTTGCTCTCAGTAATAAAGTGATAGCAGTGCTTGTACCAACAGTATTTAAATTTCAGTATATGCATGTGTACTGCTGAGTGCTGACTCATTTTGCACACACACATACACACATTTATACAAACACACAAAATACTGTCAGAAAGGGAAAAAATCATACTGTCTTTGCAGACAGAAAGGTCAACAAGAAATCAGTGTTCAGTGTTCACTGTTTCTGTATTTACAGGTCATTAAACTGCCCCAATGCATAGATAGAAATCAGTGCATCTATCTCTCTGTCACAGTGAGAGCATTATTGCTGTAGTGAAGATCAGAAAAGGTTCCTTGCCAATGACAAAATCCATCTTTCCTCTTTAAAACTTTTCTTTGACTCTGAGAGCTTCTGAAAAGGCAGTCTTTCTCTTAGAAATCTAAGAGAGAATATGGAACATCTTTACACATTCTTATACCTTTCAGTGGGAGGATATCAGCATCACTTGATCCAGATGCCAGTTGCAGCCTAGTTTGAAAAAATGTTTCACCTTGATAGGCCCTCTGTGCTACCAATATTCCTATTTCTTCTGCCTGAGCTCCGACTCAGATGTTACCTCATATGGGTAATAGTTGGTTGCTATATTTACCAGTCTCACTGCATCAGTCTCACTGCAGCACTTTTCAATGTGCCATAGATTTAAATGGAAAACAAACAAATGAAACCAACATTTTTGTTTAAATTCTTGGTCACCCTCCATTCATTTCAGGGGTTCAGGAATGAAACAAAAATGACATCCTTCATTGCATTTTATCCATTTGTTTCAAATGAATGCACATCCTTATCAGGATGTGACTTTCTAGAGGGTCACCATTGCTGTATCTAACCTACATACTCTATTTAGTGTAATTTATATTTGGATAAGAATCAGCTGGGGGCACTGCCAGTTCTGACCTTGAGTCAGGTAATTTCACTCAGACTGAAGGTTTTCTTTGTGTGGCCCTTTCTCCATTATAAGGGGTGCAGGTAGGTAAGAGGATAAGATAATGGTAACATCTAAGAGTTCCTGCTAGATCACAGTCTACATGTCTACATGTCTGGTAGAAGTCAAGGGCAATGGGGAAACTGCTATACTGACAAGCTGATTGCCATTGGCATGTGGGGCTTGCAGAGATGCTAGTGTTTGTATGAAATCAAATGATTTCCAACTGGAAGCTGAGACCTTCGTGGGAGTTAGCTAGCCCCCTAGCTGGGAGGAGAGCCTGTGTCAGCAGAGTAAAGAGGAAGATTGGGCCAGCATTTATGTCAGCCACCTGTTGAACTCCAGTTGACCTGCATCACTGTGGGATAAGATTTATCTGACATAACCATTGACATTTACAGGGCATGGATGGGGAGGTTCTGGGAGACCCAGGGGAGAGGAGTAATCCCTTGCTGGGCTGGGCTAAGCCTAGTCAGTAGACCGGGGCCCTATTTCTTCTTTTGCAGGGAGACAAAGAGGATAGAAGAGAGGTAAGAAAAGGCCATGGAAAGATGGTGCCAAAAGACCTCTGAAAGGCTCATTTTGATTCTTCTATTTATTTTATTTTTTTTTCACTGGGGGTTCATGTATTTTTTTTGGTTTGGTAAATGAACTGAGAACCCCCCCCCAAAAAAAAAAAAAAAATAAAATCCTAAAACAACTAAAATAATCCAAAATGAAAATGTTGGGCCTGCACATCCCTAGTCCTAATCACAAGGTCAATCAGCTCCTAACCACAATAGTTGCTATCACAGAAAAAAATCCAGTCAAATCTTCTGACTCATCTCTAGAACTAAAGGGGGTAGATTTGTAACAGTAATTCCATGTCACAATATTGATACTAAGTTATTTAATTGTATTACTTGCTCCTTAAAAGACAGGCTGTATCCACTGCCATCTTTGCAACCTTCCTTTATCTAGTTTTCCCTCCCAGATCTGTTTCATGATATAATCACTCTCTAGAAAGATTCCTAGCATTTTAAAACCTATTATATTCAATTCTTGCCCACCTGGTGGCATGGGAAGTTATACATTTTTTCTATTTCCAAACAGATGTTTCTCTTTTTCCCTAGTTAATATGAGCTGAGGATATTTTTCCAAAGTATTTTAATACTCTGTTAGAATTTATACATCCTTCTCATTTTTAACAAACATTGTAGATCATCAACATATACCAACACCTTCAAAGACTTACACCCTGAAAAAGGCCAAGAGATTTTAAAGATGTTTCCTAACTTATAAATTAAAGGTTCAACAGATAGAGGAAATAAAATTCCTTATAAAGAACAATGCCAAAGCATTTTGTACTAGAAAAATAGAGATTAAACCTCTAATTACTTTAAGTAAACTGTGTATATGTATGTTCTGCAGTCTGATACAGGAAACAAAATTGGGCTGTTAACCAAAAGCATTCAAAGTTTTCAGACCATAGATATGATCAGCGTGATCAAATGTCTTCTATTGATCCAGAGAAATAAGGCCAATATCCTTCATTGTTGATCACCTTATTTTGTGCCCTCTCCTAATGTCAGCTTGCCACTCTGTGGTCAATTACTGGATCAAGATCTCACTTTTATTTCTATTTACACTTCACATCCTGCCTTTACATTCCTTACAAATCTACAAAGGTTGGCTTATAACAGTTGAATAATTTCATATATTTCACAAAATACAGAACAATACAATTTATAATGACACAAAATTATTACACAATTATATGCGGTTAAATCAAAAACAAAATTAAAATTAAAATGATACATAAAATAAAATTCAGGATACAACTACACAATTAATAAAAAACACAAGGACAGCTGCAACCAGTCTCTTTTCTGTGGGTATTGAACTGAGATTTGATGTCTTCTACAAACAAGGCACAGGGAGACTTGGGTCAGACAGTGCCATTTTGAATTCCAGCAGCAGTGACTGGAGATTTCTCCTGTGCTGGGAGAAGGTAGAGCTGGAGGTTCATATTGTAGGGCAGGGCGGCCAACAGGAGTCTCACAAGAGTTTAAGCTCTTCCGAGGTTAAACTGTGGCTCCTGACTGCTGATGCACACACAGCTGTGTTGTCTGCATCCCACAAGTAGTGAGACTTACAACTTCCACCTGAGCCAGATGCTATGAAGGGGAGGATCGCCACACTCATAGGTGCCTGTCTGCAGGTGCCATAGCACAACCGAAATTTGAGCCGACAAATTAAATTAGCCTTCTGGCAACTCGTCCCCACTTTCCGCCTATTACCAGGAGCAGGAGAAGATATTGGGACCCTGATTCGGTCATAAGAAGAAAGAATGGTGTGGCCCACCCATCTAAAAGAATATCGAGCTACCCCCCTCAGACAGAAGCAGCTCTGCTTGCGGGACAGAAGCCACATCAATTTCCCAACCCCTTCCCCTTACTGGCAGGAAGAGGCAGCTTGGTAAGGAAAGAGCATGGAAGAAACAGTATCGCCTTCCTCCTCCCCCTGCAGTCAGGAGCAGGGTGACCAGGTGGACCAAAGAAGTAGCATCGACCTCCCGCAGCACTTGGGATCAGGGGAATCAGGGTGGCCTGTAGGGCCAGAAGAAGCAGCATTGGCCCCTGGCAGTGAGAAGCAGGTGGGGCAGCAGGGCCTAGCTGCTGGAAGAGGAAATCCTGGTAGGCCACAGGGGTTGGAGGAGGCTGCTGCTCCTTTTACCTTCATAGGGGGAAACAGAAAACAATTGTGTGCATGTGCGTTTAAAGAAGTATGAGTGAATGTGCATGTGTTTTTGAGCATGTATGTTCATCAATCCATGTCTATCTAAATGTTTTGTGATTTTATTCTTTATAAAAGTTTCCATGATTTTTCCCAGCACTGAAGACAGGCTCACCAGTCTATCGTTCCCCAGATCACCCCGGATCCCTTTTTAAATATAGGGCTTACATTGGCAATCTTCCAAACTTCAGGTATATCAGATGATTTTAATGATAGGTTAAAAATGTTTACTAATAGGACTGAAATTTCATTTTTAGTTCTTTCAGAACCCTGGGGTGTATACCACCCAGTGCAGGTGATTTACTACTCTTCAGTTTGTCAATCAGGTGTGAAGTCTGTGGTACAAAGTAGCAATGGACTTTGCACCTAGGCAAGTGTTTTTGAAAATCCCTCTGAGTCACCTGAGGATCTGATTATAGTAAGACTACTATTAAACAAAGGATCTCTATCATCCATGGACCTCCCTTACCTTCTACTACTCTGGCAGCTGTACACAGAGTGACTCAGGATTTCTTCCCTGTATGTCGAACACCACCTAGGATGCCTCCTTCTTCTTGGATCTACCACCTCCAAGGATGCCTCCTCCCCCTCTGATGACACAGGTATCTCCACCTGTCTCCACTGACACAGGGTTAGCTTCATCTTGCACAGCCCTGAAGAGGTACAGCATACCGGTGCTACCAGGACTTCATCCTCTGGCCCCTCAAACATTACCTCCGAGGAGCCTTTCTCATCTCTGGTGCCCTCCCGCAGTTGTCATCCTTTACCACTCCCTTCTGTGTCCATGTGGGATCTGCAACAAAAGCCATATGAGATGAGAATGAAGGACCTGAATATGTATACCCTGGAGGACAGGAAAGACAGGGAGATATGATATAGACTTTCACATACCTGAAAGGAGTTAATGATGTACAGTGTAGGGAAAAATGTCTTCATGGAAAGGGTGGGTGGATGCATGAAATGCCCTACTAGAAGAAGTAGTGGAGACAAGCACAGTAATGAATTCAAAAGGGAATGAGAGAAACACAGAGGATCCCTTGTGGCTAAAGGATGGAAATGAAGTAAAGAAGTAACCTGTGTTAACTGGGATGACCTGCATGAAGTGGCATTTCATTTATTACCCAAAAAAAAAAACCTTGATGGGAAAACTGGATGGACATTTGGATCTTTTTCTTCCAACATGTACTATGTTACTAAGTCCCCTGAAGGCACAGTCAATAGTGACCAAACACTTCTGTGCAGGAGCACCAGACTAGGACAGCTCAAGCTACCTGAGGTCCAACCCCTAAGGAGAGAACATACCAGGATAAAATGTTTATCTTGTACACAAGTATCACCTTTCATTTGTAAATAAATTCACCTTCACCGTTGAAAATGTTCTTTTCATTTACAGCCTGCAGGTGAGTCTGGCACTGTGACTCTTGTAATTCCTTCTCACCCAGATCATTTTCCAACTTCTCTTCATCTCTGGGCCCTATAAGAAGAGTATCATGTCCCTCTGGAGGAGCAGACCTCAGTCAGCCAGGTTATGAAGCATGTAGCAGACTAGAAAGATGTCACAAACATTTGCTGAGTTGTAGAGAAGACATCTACCTGATCTTTCCAGGCAGTGAGCAAGTGTTTTAAGTAGGTCCAAGATTCTTGCAATGACTGCCCTAGCCTGCCTGTGGGCCGGCCTTGTTGTGGCAGTCATCTTCTGCCATCTTTGGGTGTGTCAGGGATCATGGATTTCCTCTTTCACCTGCTGGGGAGAATTCAGAGGAGAGTGAGATATTCCAAGCTGTGGTTGACAGTGAGGCTGTTCCATGGTATTTATTTATTTACTTTAAATAATTTACATTCCACTAATCTGCAAATCTCAGTGGAGAACAAACCACATGAATAATATAAAACACTGAAAATAAAAGAGATTAAAAAAACTATAACTATAGACAGAAATATTCAAACAGGCATGACAGCTGGTAGAGGGTGGAGCAGCTTTCTTGGGCACAAATTGTTAAGGCTACCCAAAGACAGTGGGAGAGAAAAGGGCAGAGGTTAATTGCTATTATTGTAGTGAGAACAGCTTACATACTGGAAACCAGCACCAGTATGTGACTAACCTTGAAGCAGTCATTAATTCCTTGCTGTGAGAGCATGTAGGCATCATTACAGGACCCCATAAACCTGGGCACTGCATTCATGATGACACCCTTAGCATTGAAGACCACCTGTGATTAATCTATTTTTTATGCTAATATGCTGATAACATTCAAGTATCATAGGAATAAATAAATATTGCTTAAACACAAAATTATATATTAAAGAGCATCACACAGAAACATGAATTAAATTAAATTATTTTTTCTCTTACGCTATGCACTGTGTCTCTCAAGTTTAGGGGAAAAGCTTTGCAAACTAAAGCAAACATCCATGATGACTCAAGGCTTTCAGATTTCAATGTTCATAAAGTTCACAGTTTCAAAGAACACAAATTCCACTGCAGTCATTAGAATTAGCAAAAATTTTAAAATATTTTATGTAAACACACATGAAAAGTGAGGGATATGAGTTTCTCATCTGTTGCCGTTTTATAAGCATGTTTGGTTAAATTCATAGCTTTTCATACTGGTTAGTTCTTATACTTAAAGTGAAATTTGTGTTTGCCAAGGGAAAACAGAAGGTTCTTTGCAGACATATCTTTACGAGAAAAGAAAATTATAAGCCACAGTAGGACAATATGAATAGCTTCAAACTGCTCGTTGTTCACTTCTGCATAGTTCAACACTTGAGTTTGACACTGTTATGACTGTAGAGTCCTGTTGAGCAGATTGGGTGCATTCCCAGACATAAGCAGATCAGCTCTCCTATGTCTCTACTCATTTCTTATAGCTAGACCGCAATCTCATTTAGTACTAGTAAGTACTGTAATTATATACTACTGAGAAACAGTCTCTCATGGAGTTCTCTAGGGTGCTGTTCTGTCATCCATTTTGTTTAGCCTGCACATGGGGTTCGCTGATCAACCGCAACAGACTCAATTATCTTGAATATATATACTGATGATATATATATATATATATATATATATATATATATATACAAAAAACCTCCAACGTGCAACCGTCGGAGACCATAAGCACTATTTGTTATATTGAATAAATCAATTCAAATATGTGATATTTCTTAGAAATATAAATCTTTTATTGACTGCTTTAACAAATATACTAATAATTTAAGTGAAAAATTGAATTGCAAAACATTAAATATTTAAATGTCTAAAATCCACTTTTAGACCTATCAGTTATGACCCTCTATCCTCTCCTATACCTATCCTCAATCTGACCCTGATTGACTAAATAAACCCTAATTCATTGATGTTAAATTGGTCTATACAAAGGAGAATACACCACTTGTTACTTTAACAATGTTATCCCATATCTCTTGAATTACATTCCTTAATCAAAACAGTTAACATGTATCAGTGGTGTATCTCATTTGGCTGATGCTTTCTCCTGTCCCGACAAGGTCCTCGTTTCGCCAATGTTGGCTTCTTCAGGGGAATACTTTTATACGACCAAACATCAATGAAAACCAATAACTTCCATCACTTGTATCTGAAAGCATAAAACTCATATTATGTCAAACTGATTACCTCATCTACTGAATCAATATGTACTGATCTAATCACATATATCCATGTATTACAGCCAACAAACTTCTAGAACCTAACATTTATAATGAAATATTCATTAATGATTGACAAATAGTAATAAATAAATTGTGATTTACAAAGAACTTTTGTCCTGATACCCACTCCTACCTGTATTGTGAGTGGAGTGGATTCAGGAAAAACACATTCAATTCACTCCTGCTCAATTGCTCCTAAATTTTTAATATATGAAGTCTCCCGAATATGAATGTGTACCTATAAAGTGATTCAGAAAAAAGAAGATTTATCCCTACTTTAATATTCTATTTCCAAATTTAAATTTAAAAAAATCAAGTTTCAAAATATTAATCAACACAATGGTCTTTGTTGTCTGGTTTAGTCTCAAGATGTAACCACGGAGACACAAATATTATATTACCTTTCTATCTCATCATACTTCCGTCTTCACAAACTTCTATCCATGAACGCTCCTCTCAGAGTTTCAATTAATTCTACCACACCTGCAAAAGCCACAGAGTATTCACCCACGCTCTTCCCAATTTGCTAATCAAATACATTCACCAAAAATTCTAAGAACCCAAAAATGATCTATATAATATACCTTTTTTGCAAAGAATGCTGTTATTCTCAAGATGGAGTCACAAATACCACGCTCCTAACAAACTTCCAACCGACTCAGTATTCAACCGCACAGGTGAGGATTCGTATCCATTTCACAATGGTTCAAAATATGCCCCGATATTCCTCTACCACTTGTATTTACTCCCTGTATTCAAAAAGAAGTAACAAAACGCTTCTAGTTCTTTACACTGAACCCCATGTTAATAGGAAAACTTTAACACTCACCTAGATCTCCAATAACCGTGCGTTGTCCTCAGAACATGTTTCATAATGAGGCTCCTTTCACCAAGAGCCCTTTATATACACCCCCTCAGTCTCTTACACCATCCAATCCCTTCTCACGTTCTTATTCCCGTCCAATCACATCGTCCCTCTTTGAAACCCTATCCTAGGGCAAAATCCCTATACATCTCGTCGTATCATTACTCTACGCTATCCTACCATTTAATCCATTTGAACCCCAACTCATCATGATATCAGAGCCTCCAACAAATCAGTAAAGTTACTGCTCGCTGTGCAAACCGAACTTCAATTTCTAATCCGATTGTTCCAAATAAAAATTTTTTTTTAAATTGGAAAAAACTTGTTTATATAACTGCAAAGTCAGAACTGATATTACTTATAAAGTGCCAGTACTACCGTTCTACAAGAACGCTTCCCACTCTATTGTTGCATCTTCATTGATGTTTGGTCGGTATAAAAGTTTCCCCTGAAGAAGCCAACATTGGCGAAACGAGGACCTTGTCGGGACAGGAGAAAGCATCAGCCAAATGAGATACACCACTGATACATGTTAACTGTTTTGATTAAGGAATGTAATTCAAGTGATATGGGATAACATTGTTAAAGTAACAAGTGGTGTATTCCTTTGTATAGACCAAATTTAACATCAATGAAATTAGGGTTTATTTAGTCCAATCAGGGTCAGATTGAGGATAGGTATAGGAGAGGATAGAGGGTCATAACTGATAGGTCTAAAAGTGGATTTTAGTACATTTAAAATTTTTCACTTAATTTTCACTTAAATTATTAGTATATTTGTTAAAGCAGTCAATAAAAGATTTATATTTCTAAGAAATATCACATATTTGAATTGATTTATTCAATATAACAAATAGTGCTTATGGTCTCCGACGGTTGCACGTTGGAGGTTTTTTGTATATAAGTCTTGGCACTAATAGAAGTAGAATTGCCAAAACATTTTTTGCTATATATATATATATATATATATATATTGACAAGACAAATTCCATCTTTGTCTTCCCCATAGCACAATAGGTATCCTAAAGAAAATGGACTACAATAATTGGTTGATATTCAGATGTGATAAGACAATAATATTTATTAATTATGAGGTGTTATCTAACTGAGAACACATAAACTAACTGAGATCTCATAGTATGACTGGTTACAATAGGTGACATATTTGTGATGAACTGTATTAAAAATGTAATTTTATCCTTGACCAGTAACTAAAGCTAGATATTCAGACTGAATCTGTTTAATGTGGCTTTGCACATATTTGTGTTGCTTAGGAAATGTGTCCTTTTCTCTCTCTGATGCAGATCTTTAGACCAGGGCTTCCCAAACCTGTCCTGGGGACCCCATGGCCAGTCGGGATTTCAGGATATCCACAATGAATATGCATGAGATACATTTGCATATACCGAGTCTCCATGATATGCAAATGTATCTCATGCATATTCATTGTGGATATCCTGAAAACCCGACTGGCCGTGGGGTCACCAGGACAGGTTTGGGAAGCCCTGCTTTAGACAATAGTCCATCTTCAATGCCTCCAATGGAAATGCAAAACAAAGCACATAAGAAGTTGTATTCAGGGTCAGACCAATGGTTCATTGAGTTCAGCATCCTGTCTCTGACAGTAGCCAGTGCATGTCACTTGCAACTACCCTGCAGATCTTTATACAGAAGCATATTCCCTGTTGCTCTCTCCCACAAGTAAGGGACATTGATTCCCCAAGTCTAGCGGGTTAATAATTGTTAATAATCCTGTCTGCCAGAAACTTATACAGACCTTTTTTATATGCAATTATACTTCAAGCCTTGACTGCAATCTTTGGAAGCAAATTTCACAGCTAACTTGTATGTTGATAGGAAACCCTTACAGTTATGGAAGGTGGTCTGCAATCAGTAGCTCCCAAAACAAAAGGGTAACATGCAGTCTGGTATAAATTAGTCATTAATTGCTGTTGTTGCTGCCTCCTTTGAGAGAAAGGAATACATTATTGTGTTTTCCTAAGAAAAGCAGCAGAAACTGATCTATACATATACATATGGAGGTAGCTGACTGACTTATACTAGCCATGACCCCTAGAGGTATCTGCAAAAAGGTTCAGGGCTGTAATGACCTTGAATATATTGGTAAGGCATGGCCTGCCTGAGTGTAAAGGCATAGGTCCTGCTCTAACTGCTGGCAGACGTCTCATATGATTTCCATGTTGAACCTGAACCTGCACAAGCCTTGCTCCTCGGAAATTCAAAAAATTATGCCCTGGTCTTGTATGTTCTTTTTGGGGGTACTTCCTCCTCCTCCTTCTGTCTTCTCTCCCTCCTCAAACATTGCACTCTAGGTATCCAAATATTTATAATGCTAATTTCAAGCTTCTAATCACTACTACTCCCTCATCTACCAATCAGCCTTAGCAACACTCATGTAACCCCATAGTTAGCCCCATTGGCACAATGCAAACCCCACCAGTAGCTCAGTATCACCCTTCCCCAGAGACACTCTCCCATCCCTACCAGTCAGCTTCTGTCAGCCCCACTGCAATCACTCACTCCACCAGTCAGCCACAGTCAATCCTACTCATCAGACACACACATACACATACATTCTCTCTCTCTCAGAATTGCAGTGATAGATGCTGAAAGGTTCTCAAAGAATGGAAGCAAAACTTGGATCAGACAGAAAGACAAACACACACACAAAATGGTCACATTACATGTCAAACAAACTTATGGGCAAGGAACCCAATTTCCCAGTTAGCCCCCCCCCTCCCCCCCACTCAAACCCTTTTGCTGTACTCCTAGCAGGCTGCCCTTTCCACTCCCACCCCATGAGAAGCCAGCATGAAAACACCAGGGAAAAAACACAAAAGTTTGAATTTGGCTTTTATTGCATTCTTGATAACCTACATGCATACTTTCTTTATATAATAAAGTGCAAGTAAATCTCCAAACCACACCTTGACATACCACAAACACACCCACTTTGTATGTTCATACTTTCCTTTGGGAACATACGAGTTCGTGCATACTCTGCTTGTTTTTAGAATCACTTGTATGCACACACACTACATATACGTTCATATCAGGCATTTTTACGTGCAAAAGCACTTTGAAATTTTCCTTTATGGTTTTGGATTTTATTTATTTATTTATTTATTTATTTATTTAAGGTCTCTTTTATACCGACATCCGTTGACACATCGCATCGGTTTACAAAAAACAAAAACATTTGGGCAGAGCCCTTACATATAACAGCGGAACAAGATTAACTTTTGTTAACCATGCCTACAGTTTTGGTTGAAGAAAGTATCCACAGAAAAGGAGGCAAACATTTCTATAGGTACTTTCTCCAAAGGCTATTTTCAAAGTAAAAGCATGTGCATACTTTTCCTTTGAAAATGAGTGCAAAGGCCACAGATAAAATGTACCTTTAGGTTTTACAGCAATGCGGGCAATTTGATAATTGCATCCCTAAGGGGCAGTTTTCAATTGCCAATTTTAGTATGCTTGTACTACATTGGCTCCAGAGCTTGCAAAATACAATTAATGCTCTTATGTACTCTAGTCTTTCTTGTCAAATATACTTCATGTTTGTGTTCAAATATGTCAGACCAACAGGATTTCATCCAGCACATTTGATCTGACTTGAATGTACAATGATTGCCATGTTGCTTTTTGTGTCTAACCCATTTTCATGTCACCTATTTCAGAAAACCATAAAACATCTCAGTTTAGCATAAGCAGAATGCTTTGGTGACAGTACTGTAATTCATCTAAAAGGCCTGGAAGCAATAAATCACAAGTATCTCAGCCTGGGGAGAAGCAACAGAGGCTCCAGAATTCTAACGCTTCATAATTAATCTTTCTGCATTATCTTTCAACCTCCCACCCTGCATCCCCATACACATATATATCTAGTCAAAGCTTTATCAGATTTTTAAAAATTGGCCAATAAAGAAAATAAAAGATAATACAGTGGGTAAAATGCCATAAAAATGCTGTCTGAAGACTCAAGTGTAGAGACAGCTATACTTTTCAGGAAATTTCTGCTGAGTTTGGCAAATAGCATTCCTTACTTAGCATTATAGTTTATTTTAATATTTTATTTTACTTTCAAATCATGTCACATTAATCTGTTATTTGCTGCTTTTAAATTTATAAATGCTTTTATTTCACGTGCTGCCATAATTAATATTATGAGCACTAAACTAAATGTTATAAAATGCCGCAAAAAGCTGAAGGAACAATGCAGAACTGACAAGTGTGCATTATTATAAAGAAGCTTCCTTACAGTTGCACAGTACATGGTAAAGGTTCCATAAGCCAACCCGTGCTTCTGTGTACAGCACTGTATTATGGAGGATTTGGGTTTCATTCCCAGACTAGGTCTTCCATTCCCTCTGCCAACTGGGGATGAGGATGCCATGGAAGCCAAATTCACAGCCCCTGCATGAAGGGAGTCCCAAGTCACCCTGCAATAGCAATGACATAGTAAATTGAGAGTGGGCCAAAACAACTCAAGAAAGATATCAATGTTGTTAACTCTCCTTTGGTATCACAAGAAAAAGTGCAACTTAGCCAAGCGAAAAAAGGCTATTGGTACTGAATTTAATTATATATCAGAGTGTGTCTAAGCATCCATCAATAGTAATATCCTTTGTTTTGATGGATGCTTGGACACTTGCTGATAAATGATTAGATGCAATGCCTATAGAAATTTAATTTTGACTAAGTTGTACTTTTATATGACAGCATAAGAAAGGTAAACAATACTGACACATTCCTTGAGTTGTTTTAGTTTATTGGTTTTGTTTGGCATCTTTTGGTTTCTTACTTTTGGCTCAGTTTATAGAACTGGGAGAGGATAGAAAATAAGGGGAAAAATCCCCAGATAGTTAAAAATAAAGTCTCATGGCTCAGAGCTACAGTACTGATTGAGCAGGAAACCCAAAGGAACAAGATGAAACTTTCAGCCTCACCCCTGTCCTCTTGAAAAAAAAAAGAGAGCGAGAGAGAGAATGTAGGTCACCAGGGAGCTGATTCACTAAAAATCACTAACTGTTGTCATGCATACTAAACCAATTGAGCATGCACAGTAAATATTCTCCCACTCACTAATGATTCAACTTTGAGATGCCTAATAACATTTATATCAAGTGAACTGCAAACCATAACATAACATT